>NW_024108947.1:157093-207093 GCF_013358895.1 Oreochromis aureus | reverse complement strand
CTATCTCTAAGGGAGAGGCCAGCCACCCTTGGAGGAAGCTCATTTCTGCCGCTTGTACCCATGATCTCGTTCTTTTCGGTCACTACCGATTCAGAGCGATTCAGAAGACCCGTATGAAAAGAACATCGAGGAACAGTTTACCCTGCCGGGATAGGGTTACGGGGCCCGCCCTGGAGCCAGGCCCGGGAGGGTGCCCGAGCGGCGTCTGGTGGCGGGCCTTAGTCCATGGGGCCCGGCCGGGCACAGCCCGAAGAGGAGACATGGGCCCATCCTCCCGCAGGCCCACCACCCGCAGGAGGCGCCATATAGGGGTCGGGTGCAATGTGTGTCGGGCGGCGGCCAGGAGCGGAGGCCCTGGCGGACCGATCCCGGCTGCCAAGACAGGTGCAGCCGTTTTACGTGTTGTGCCAAAACATAGTGTTTCTGCCATATTGTGGTACTACTACATTACAACATGAATACGGATTAAAGACGAAAAGAAACTGGCACCAAATTCCTCCACTACAAACCAGTCTGATACCACTTCTTTGCAGTGTTCACGTTTACTAAGGCACTACCCAAAAGGCGCCACAAGAGGGCACTCCAACACAAGAGATGACCTATGTACACTGATGCACTTAGTAACAGTCAGCCTCCTTGAATTGGCAGAAATACTGTGATTTAGTAGTAATACTATGATGTTGCAGACATAGTATGTTTTTGCACTACTCATTTGTAGTGAAAAAATTAGCAATATAAATTACAGGTCTGTGAAAGTGTATAAATTTGTAGTGAAAAAAAAAATGTTGACCAAGGTGGGATTGAACCCACGACCTTTGAGCTGCAGAGCCGTGTCATTACTGATTGCGCCACCTGGAAAGGGTGCAGGCGGCTGAAACACAAAGACATCAGCAATCAGAAATAAAAGCGATTTCTGTTGAAAACACCTGAAAAAGCTGGGATTTGTGGTGAAAAGGGGTGAAAAAATGAAATTTTTGTTGAAAAGGGGTGAAGAAGCTAAAGTATACCAAATCAAAGTATTTGTGCCAAAACATAGTATTTCTGCCATATTGTGGTATTTGTGCCACAAAAGTTACCACATTACAACATGAATACGGATTAAAGATGAAAGAAACTGGCAACAAATTCCTCCACTACAAACCAGTCTGATACCACTTCTTTGCAGCGTTCATGTTTACTAAGGCACTACCTAAAAGGCGCCACAAGAGGGCACTCCAACACAAGAGATGACCTATGTACACTGATGCACTTAGTAACAGTCAGCCTCCTTGAATTGGCAGAAATACTGTGATTTAGTAGTAATACTATAACATAACAGATATACTGTGATGTTGCAGACATAGTATGTTTTGCACTACTCATTTGTAGTGAAAAAAATTAGCAATATAAATTACAGGTCTGTGAAAGTGTATAAATTTGTAGTGAAAAAAAAATGTTGACCAAGGTGGGATTGAACCCACGACCTTTGAGCTGCAGAGCCGTGTCATTACTGATTGCGCCACCTGGAAAGAGGGCGGGCAGCTGAAAAACAAAGACATCAGCAATCAGAAATAAAAGCGATTTCTGTTGAAAACACCTGAAAAAGCTGGGATTTGTGCTGAAAAGGGGTGAAAAAACTCAATTCTGCTGAAACGGGGTGAAGAAGAGGTGTTGGACTGTTGAGAAGAGTTAAATAAGTTGAACAGATATGTTTGGGTACAGATACTATGATTTGGTAATAATACTGTGTTTTAGCACAACTCCTGAGATTTGATTGAAATAATATGATTTAGAAGAAATATTATGACTTTGTACAAATACAATGTTTTGGCACAAATACCATGATATGGCAAAAATACTATGATTCAGCAGAAATACTATGATTGAGCAGAAGTACTAAGATGTAGTAAAAGTACTTTGATTTAACAGAAATGCAATTATGGAGGAGTAATACTTTAAAATGGGAAAATATTGATACACACACAGATACACAGAGCCTAAAGGGAACAGTATTTGTGCCATGGAGTGTTAAGAAGAATCTGAGGTCCATATTAGAAAAGCTGCTAAAATCATAAAACTTTGCAGAATTGTAATAAATGATGAATATGAATTACTTGTCTGTGATAGTGTATTAATTTCTAGGGAAAAAAAAAATGTTGACCAAGGTGGAATTGAACCCGTGATCTTTGGGCTGCCGACCGGCGTCATTACCAACTGTGCCACTGGGAAAGAGAGCAGCGGTTTGGAAAACGGGAGATGAACTGTCAGATTTAGATCGCGGTGAGAGGCGTAAAACGCCGATTTTGGAGTTACAAAACGTCATGTAACTCCAAAACTAGGTGGGATAGAAACACAATTCTTGTACTGGGTGAATCAGCAGACTTTGCTGAACTTTCACTGCGATTTTCATTGCTCCTTTTACCTCCGTCACGGAGATATGATGAGAGAAGGAACGGCTTCATTTTCAGAGTTTGAAAAGTCAGAGGAGGACAGATTTCCACCCTCAAACAAACGTAATTTATGGCTTAACAGTAAGATGACTGTAAAACTGCTCTATGATTTACATGAAATACTTTGATTTAGAAGAAATTCTATAATCTAGCAAAAAGCACTACAGCATAGCAGAAGTTATATCACTGAGCAGATTTACTAGGATTTAGCACAAACACTATGATTTGGCTCAAAAATCTTTATTTTGCAGTTATATTATGATTTGGCAGAAATACTATGAGCAGTAATAATATAACAGTACATAATACTGTTATTTTGTGGAAATACAATGCTTTATCACAAATACCATGATATGGCAAAATACTATGATTCAGCAGAAATACTATGATTGAGCAGAAGTACTAAGATGTAGTAAAAGTACTTTGATTTAACAGAAATGCAATTATGGAGGAGTAATACTTTAAAATGGGAAAAATATTGATACACACACAGATACACAGAGCCTAAAGGGAACAGTATTTGTGCCATGGAGTGTTAAGAAGAATCTGAGGTCCATATTAGAAAAGCTGCTAAAATCATAAAACTTTGCAGAATTGTAATAAATGATGAATATGAATTACTTGTCTGTGATAGTGTATTAATTTCTAGGGAAAAAAAAAATGTTGACCAAGGTGGAATTGAACCCGTGATCTTTAGGCTGCCGACCGGCGTCATTACCAACTGTGCCACTGGGAAAGAGCAGCGGTTTGGAAAACGGGAGATGAACTGTCAGATTTAGATCGCGGTGAGAGGCGTAAAACGCCGATTTTGGAGTTACAAAACGTCATGTAACTCCAAAACTAGGTGGGATAAAGCACAATTCTTGTACTGGGTGAATCAGCAGACTTTGCTGAACTTTCACTGCGATTTTCATTGCTCCTTTTACCTCCGTCACGGAGATATGATGAGAGAAGAAACGGCTTCATTTTCAGAGTTTGAAAAGTGAGAGGAGGACAGATTTCCACCCTCAAACAAACGTAATTTATGGCTTAACAGTAAGATGACTGTAAAACTGCTCTATGATTTACATGAAATACTTTGATTTAGAAGAAATTCTATAATCTAGCAAAAAGCACTACAGCATAGCAGAAGTTATATCACTGAGCAGATTTACTAGGATTTAGCACAAACACTATGATTTGGCTCAAAAATCTTTATTTTGCAGTTATATTATGATTTGGCAGAAATACTATGAGCAGTAATAATATAACAGTACATAATACTGTTATTTTGTGGAAATACAATGCTTTATCACAAATACCATGATATGGCAAAAAATACTATGATTCAGCAGAAATACTATGATTGAGCAGAAGTACTAAGATGTAGTAGAAGTACTTTGATTTAGCACAAATACTATTATGGAGGAGTAATACTTTAACATGGGAGAAATATTGATACACACACACATACACAGAGAGCAAAGTGTGCAGAGGCTGTTGAGAGTCTGGGCTTGGCATATCTAGGTCAGCTAAATTGGCTGCACCTGCTGTAATCAGCACTTACACAGACAGACACAGAGAGAGCTATGGGTTTTCTTCAGTGTATTTCTCACATTCAGGACTCCCCTCGAACAAATGGCCATAATTTCCTAACCGTAGGGGCTAGAATGCTCATTCTAACACCGTTTTGTTCAGAAGAGATGGGGAATCTGCAGGTCTTCATAATTCAGCGATAAAATATAAATTATTGAAGATATATGACTTGTAATACACTGTAACTGAGTAGAGGCAAAGCAAAACTGCCTTGACTTGCCCTCAAACAATGCTTTCTAACTCTAAATCTATTTGGAGTATCGATATCATTCTTTCACTGTAAGAGACAGCAGGCTTTGGCGAACAGTCATGGAAATTTTCAGGTCTGTGTGGAAATCCATCAAAAGATATGACGAGAGAAAAAAAGTGCCTCATTTCCAGAGTTTGAAATCTGAAGACATCTGAGCGAGGGATGAATTTCCTACCCTCAAACAAACCCAATTCATGGCCAAATGGTAATAGGTGAGAAAGAAATTCTTGAATTGTGAGCGTCAGGAGTGTCTGAAGATATACTGGGACAAGCCTCATGTCTTAACTTCGCTTCGTTAAGGAGATATGACGATTCGAATATGCCTCTCATTACAGAAATCAAGCGGTGATTTTGAACAAACTCTCCATTGACTTTCTATGGAGAGTTTTCAGACTTTGTGTTGGTCTGAGGAGATTTGCCAAAATTCTATAAATCTCACAACAATGATAGTGACATTTTCTGAAAGCCAGCAAAAATACCTACGTTTTGATGTATAATTTGTGGAAGTTGAGTGAAAATTGAGCAAGTAGCAAGAAGTTGTTCGGACATGAAGAGAAGACTGCGAAACCTACAGTGGCACACTGGAAGCCAAGTGCATAGCAACCATAACAACGCATGTATTTTGTGAAAAATCACAATTTTGCAACTCAAAACTTTAAGAGGGATAAAAATAAAACGGTAAAAGATTTGAAAAAGCTGATTTATTCCTGAATAGCCCAATAATTTGAGAACATTTTAAAGTTTGAATGGTTGTTCTACGTGAAAGTAGGAAAAAGTAGTTAAGTTTCAAAAACAAGCAAGTTTTAGCAGAATTATGGAAGTTTCCCATTCATTTCAATGGGACAAATTAAAGGAAAAAAGTTAATATTTTAAAAAGTATAACAGTATAAATACCAAAAGATATAGCCATCATTAGCAGAAATAGCAGAATAGTTTAAAATTTGAACGGTGAAAATCGGCTGAAAATTGTGGAAGTAGATCCACGGCGAAAAGTGTACGGAAGTCCTAAGAATAATAATAATAAAGAACTAGAAAAATTTGCATTTCCTGCGAAAATGCAGTGTGGATGCTGGAAAGCTGAAGCTGTCAGCTGAAACTAGCTGAAAAAGCTGAAAAATTGCAGAAATTGTAAAAACTTTGCAGAAGCAAAGGAACTTTGCTAAAATGTAGTAACTTAGCAGAACTGCAATATCTTAGAGGAAACATAATACTTGGCAGAAATACAATAGCATAGCAGAACTTAGCAGAAATATTGTAACTTACCAGAAACACGATAACTTCCAAAAATACAAGAATTTAGGAGAAATAGTATAAGATAACAGAAAGAATATATTTAGCCAAACATTCTTAAACATTACAGAAATACTATGATTTAGAAAAACAGTACAACATAGCAGAAATACTGTAGACAGAAATGATATATTTAGAAAGAAAATATAATATAGTAGATATACTATGATTTAGCAGAAATCCTACAATATAGCTCAATAACAATGATTTAGAACAGATACTATGATTGAGCAGAATAGTAATAACTTAAGTGAACATATTGGAAAGGTAAAATGACAAGCTGAATAAAAGGAACATGGTTAAGGGTTGCTCAAAACTAATTTTTGTTCACCTGTGAAAAATAAAATAAAATACATTTAGAAAAAAAAAATAAGAACAGCCAACAGATACACACAAAATTAATTATGGATACACAAATCAACAAATACACACAAAATCAAATATGGATACACAAATGTACAGAGAGACACACACACAGGGTCTATGCCAGTCAACCAGTCTGAATATATTATATTTTTATCCAACAATGAGATACTGCCCTAAAAACTTTGTGTGTGTCTTTCTCTCTCTCTCTCTCTCTCTCTCTCTCTCTCTCACACACACACACACACACACACACACACACACACACACACACACACACACACACACACAGCACACAGCACAGCAGCAGCAGCAGCAAGTGAACAGGGGCTGTTAACAGCATGTTTCTAGGTCAGTCAAACAGCTGTGAGATTCTCAATTTGAATCCACCAATCAGAGGGCTGTGTGCTTTTTCCTGCCAAAACTGGTGCACCAAGTGCAGGCTTTTACATGCAGCACAGAGAGAGACAGGATTTTGCAGTCTATTTCTCATAGTGAGGACTCCCCTCAAACAAACAGCCATAAATTCCTAACCGTAGGGGGGCTAAAACAGTCATTCTTAGACCGTTTTGTTCAGAAGACATGGGAGAATCTTGAAATGTTGACCATTTAAAATAAAAATATGAAATATCATAGATATATGACATAGATGATTGGTTGTCTTAGAAGCCATAAGATGATATGCAAATTTGAATGTGCAAGCCCTTGATATGATTGGTTGTCTTAAGCCAATATGCAGTAAAACTGTACTATGATTTGGTAGAAAAACTGTAATTAATCAAAAATACTATATTTGATTATTTTGTAGCAGAAACACTATATTTAGCACAAATCTGATGAAATAGAAGAAATAGTATGATTTAAAAATGCTGTAGCACTACTGATATGATTGGCTATGACTTAGCAAATAGTAATAACCTAAATAGAAAAATTGAAAAGCAAAATGGACAGCTGAAAAAATCCTGAATGTGCTAGGGTCCCTCAAATGTAATTGGCTGGCAAAAAAAAAAAGCCATGAACACAACACAAATATGCAATATTTAACACACATGCACAGACAGACACAGATAGGATCAAATTCTGTCAACCAGTCTAAATATATTGAATTTAAATCACACACAAACACACACACACACACATTGGCACACACACAAACAAGATCCAATTCAGTCAACCAGTCTAAATATATTGAATTTAAATCTTACAATGAGATCATCCCATAAAATGATTACTCTCTCTCTCTCTCATTTAGTCTCAATACACACACACACACACACACACACAAAGAGACACACATAAGATCCAATTCAGTCAACCAGTCTAAATATATTGAATTTGAATCTCCAATAAAATCATCAGAAAAAGTTTGATTCTCTCTCAAATGCTGTATTCACACACACACACACACACAAGATCCAATTCAGTCAACCAGTCTAAATATATTGAATTTAAATCTTACAATGAGATCATCCCATAAAAAGCCTTTCTCTCTCTGTCTCTCTCTCTCTCTCTCTCTCTCTCTCACACACACACACACACACACACACACACACACACACACACACACACACACACACAAGATCCAATTCAGTCATCCAGTCTAAATATATTGAATTTGAATCTTACAATGAGATCATCCCATAAGCAAAATTTCTCTCTCTCTCTCTCTCTCTCTGTCTCACACACACACACACACACACACACACACACACAAGATCCAATTCAGTCAACCAGTCTAAATATATTGATTTTGATTTAAATCATCCCATAAAAGGCAATAAGATCCAATTCAGTCCCAGTAAAAATATTGAATTTAAATCTTACTGAGATCATCCCATAAAAAGCCTCTCTCTCTCTCTCTCTCTCTCTGTCACACACACACACACACACACACACACACACACACACACACACACACACACACACACACACAGCAGCAGCAGCAGCAGCAGCAAGTGAACAGGGGCTGTTAACAGCATGTTTCTAGGTCAGTCTTGCAAGCCTGGGAGCTGCTAAATTTGAATCCACCAATCAGAGGGGCTGTGTGCTTTTTCCCGCCAAAACTGGTGCACCAAGTGCAGGCTTTTACACATGCAGCACAGAGAGAGACAGGATTTTTGCAGTCTATTTCTCATAGTGAGAATTCCCCTCAAACAAACAGCCATGAATTTCTAACCGTAGGGGCTAAAACAGTCATTCTTAGACCATTTTATTCAGAAGACATGGGAGAATCTTGAAATGCTGACCACTGAAAATAAAAATATGAAATATTAGAGATATATGACATAGATGATTGGTTGGCTTAGAAGCCATGAAGGTCCCAATATGCAAATCTGAATGTGCCAGGACTCAGATATGATTGGCTGGCTGGGAAGCCATGAAGGTCCCAATATGCAAATTTGAATGTGCCAGGACTCAGATATGATTGGCTGGCTGAGAAGCCATGAAGGCAACAATATGCAAATTTGAATGTGCCAGGACTCAGATATGATTGGCTGGCTGAGAAGCCATGAAGGTCCCAATATGCAAATTTGAATGTGCCAGGACTCAGATATGATTGGCTGGCTGGGAAGCCATGAATGCAACAATATGCAAATTTGAATGTGCCAGGACTCAGATATGATTGGCTGGCTGGGAAGCCATGAATGTCCCCAATATGTCAATTTAAATGTGCCAGGACTCAGATATGATTGGCTGGCTGAGAAGCCATGAAGGTCCCTATGCAAATTTGAATGTGCCAGGACTGAGATATGATTGGCTGGCTGGGAAGCCGTCAGGTCCTGATATGTAAATTTGAATATTAGGACTGACTCCCTGGGGACCTGGCAGAAATATATGAAATACAATGATTACCCAAAATACTGCATTTAGTAGAAATACTATGTTTTAGCACAAATACTATAAAATGGCAGAAATACTATAATTAAGCAGAAATATTATATTAAGTACAAATCCTAAAAATAGCAGAAATAGTATGATTTAGCACAAATGCTGTATTTAGCACAAGTCTTATAAAATAGCAGAAATAGTATGATTTAGCAGAAATGCTGTATTTAGCACAAATACTGAAAAGCAGCACAAATGCTATGACTTAGCACAATAGTAATAACTTAAATAGAAAAATTGGAAAAGCAAAATGGACAGCTGCAAAAGTCCCAAAAGCACAGAGAGACACACACAGGATCAAATTCAGTCAACCAGTCTAAATATATTGAATTTAAATCATACAATAAGATGCTCCCATAAAACTCTCTCTCGCCTCTCTCTCTCTCTCTCTCTCTCACACACACACACACACACACACACACACACACACACACACACACACAGGGAGAAAAATCAAGTTTCTAGGTCAGTCAAGCAGCCTGGGAGCTGCTAAATTTGAATCCACCAATCAGAGAGCCTGTGCACTTTTTCCCCGCCAAAACAGGTGCAGCCGTTTTACACACACAGAGCACAGAGACAGGATTTCTGCAGTGAATTTCTCATAGTGAGGATTCCTCTCAAACAAATGGCCATAATTTCCTAACCGTAGGGGCTAGAACAGTCATTCTTACACCGTTTTGTTCAGAAGAGATGAGGAATCTTACAGTGTTGACAATTTATCATTAAAATATGGATTTTTAAAGATATTTGACTTGTAATGCACCATAACTGAGTAGAGGCAAAGCAAAACTGCCTTGACCTGCCCTCAAACAACGCTTTCTAACTCTAAATCTATTTGGAGTATCAATATCATTCTTTCACTGTAAGAGACAGCAGGCTTTGGTGAACAGTCATGGAAATTTTCAGGTCTCTGTTGATATCCATTAAAAAGATATGACGAGAGAAAAAAGTGGTTCATTTCAGAGTTTGAAATCTGAAGAAATCTGAGCGAAGATGAATTTCCTACCCTCAAACAAGTCTAACTCATTTCAGAACGGTAATAGGTGAGAAAGAAATTCTTGAATTGTGAGCGTCAGGAGTGTCTGAAGATATACTGGGACAAGCCTCATGTCTTAACTTTGCTTCGTTAAGGAGATATGACGATTCGAATATGCCTCTCATTACAGAAATCAAGCTGTGATTTTGAACAAGCTCTCCATTGACTTTCTATGGAGAGTTTTGAGACTTTGTGTTGGTCTGAGGAGATTTGACAAAATTCTATAAATCCCACAACCATGATAGTGACATTTTCTGAAAGCCAGCAAAAATACCTACGTTTTGATGTATAATTTGTGGAAGTTGAGTGAAAATTGAGCAAGTAGCAAGAAGTTGTTCGGACATGAAGAGAAGACTGCAAAACCTTCAGTGGCACACTGGAAGCCAAGTGCATAGCAACCATAACAACGCATGTATTTTGTGAAAAATCACAATTTGCAACTCAAAACTTTAAGAGGCATAAAAGTAAAACGGTAAAAGATTTGAAAAAGCTGATTTATTCCTGAATAGCCCAATAATTTGAGAACATTTTAAAGTTTGAATGGTTGTTCTAGGTGAAAGTAGGAAAAAGTAGTTAAGTTTCAAAAACAAGCAAGTTTTAGCAGAATTGCGGAAGTTTCCCATTCATTTCAATGGGACAAATTAAAGGAAAAAAAAACGTAATATTTTAAAAAGTATAAGAGTATAAAATACCAAAAGATATAGCCATCATTAGCAGAAATAGCAGAATAGTTTAAAATTTGAACGGTGAAAATCGCACAAAATTGTGGAAGTAGATCCACGGCGAAAAAAAAGTGTCACGGAAGTCCTAAGAATAATAATAATAACTAGAAAAATTTGCATTTCCTGCGAAAATGCAGTGTGGATGCTGGAATGCTGAAGCTGTCAGCTGAAACTAGCTGAAAAAGCTGAAAAGTTGCAGAATTTGTAAAAACTTGCAGAAGCAAAGGAACGTTGCTAAAATGTAGTAACTTAGCAGAACTGCAATATCTTAGAGGAAACATAATACTTGGCAGAAATACAATAGCATAGCAGAACTTAGCAGAAACATTGTAACTTACCAGAAACACGATAACTTCTCAAACATACATGAATTTAGGAGAAATAGTATAAGATAACAGAAAGAATATATTTAGCCAAACATTCTTAAACATTACAGAAATACTATGATTTAGAGAAACAGTACAACATAGCAAAAATGCTGTAATTTGACAGAAATACTACATTTGGCAGAAATACTATGTTTCAGCACAAATACACTGGTTTAGCACAAATATTTTAACGTACTCAGAAATACAATTATATAGCAGAAATGCTATATTTAGAAAGAAAAGAAAGAAAATATAATATAGTAGAAATACTATGATTTAGCAGAAATACTGTAATCAGCACATATACTGTAACATGACATAAATTCCTCCACTTAGTAGTAATACTATAACATAACACAAATGTTATGATTTGGCACAAAACCATAATTTGGCAAAATACTATGATTTAGCAGAAATACTATGATTGAGCAGAAGTACTAAGATGTAGTAAAAGTACTTTGATTTAAGAGAAATACAATTATGGAGGAGTAATACTTTAAAATGGGAGAAATATTGATACACACACACATACACAGAGCCTAAAGGGAAGAGTATTTGTGCCATGGAGTGTTAAGAAGAAACTGAGGTCCATATTAGAAAAGCTGGTAAAAGTTTTCAGAATTGTAATAAATGATGAATATGAATTAGTGGTCTGTGATAGTGTATTAATTTGTAGGGCAAAAAGATGTTGACCAAGGTGGACTTGAACCCACAACCTTTGGGTTGCAGACCCGTGTCATTACCAGCTGCGCCACTGGGAAAGACAGTGAGCTCTTGGGAAACAGGGTGATGAGCAGTCAGAATTAGATTGCGGTGAGAGGCGAAGAATGCCATTTTTGGAGTTACAAAATGTCGTGTAACTCAAAAGCTAGGTGGACTAGAAGCATAATTCTTGTACTGAGTGAATCAGCGGACTTTGGTGTACTTTGACTGCGATTTTCATTGCTCTTTGTACATCCGACGCAGAGATATGACGAGAGAAGAAAGGGCAGACCTCAGATATGATTGGCTGGCTGGGAAGCCGTGCAGGCCCTGATATGTAAATTTGAATGTCTCAGTCCTCAGAGGATTGGCTGCCTGGGGACCTGGCAGAAATATATAGTAATAGTATGATTAAGCATAAATACTACATTTAGCAGAAATACTGTATTAAGCACAAATCCTATAAAAGCAAAATTACTATATTAAGCACAAATCCTATAAAAAGCAGAAATACTATACTATGATTTGGTAGAAAAACTATAATTAATCAGAAATACTATATTTGGCAGAAATACTATATTTAGCACAAATCTTGTAAAATAGCAGAAATAGTATGATTCAGCACAATAGTAATAACTTAAACAGAAAAATTGGAAAAGCAAAATGGACAGCTGAAAAATGCTGATCATGCTAAGGATCCTTCAAATGTACTTGTTAAATGAAAAAAAAAACTCAGCAAAAAAAAAAAGTATAACAGTCACACAATCACAAATATGGACACCTATGGAAACACACATGTACAGAGAGACACACAGGATCAAATTCAGTCAACCAGTCTAAATATATTGAATTTGAATCTTACAATGAGATCATCCCATAAAAGGCTCTCTCTCTCTCTCTCTCTCTCTCTCTCTCTCACACACACACACACACACACACACACACACACACACACACACACACACACACACACACACACACACACAGAGAGAGAGAAGAAACTTTCTAGGTCAGTCAAGCAGCCTGGGAGCTGCTGAATTTGAATCCACCAATCAGAGAGGCTGTGTACTTTTTCCCGCCAAAACAGGTGCAGCCGTTTTTACGTGTTTGTGCCAAAACATAGTGTTTCTGCCATATTGTGGTACTACTACATTACATTACATGAATACGGATTAAAGATGAAAGAAACTGGCAACAAATTCCTCCACTACAAACCAGTCTGATACCACTTCTTTGCAGCGTTCACGTTTACTAAGGCACTACCCAAAAGGCGCCACAAGAGGGCACTCCAACACAACAGATGACCTATGTACACTGATGCACTTAGTAACAGTCAGCCTCCTTGAATTGGCAGAAATACTGTGATTTAGTAGTAATACTATAACATAACAGATATACTGTGATGTTGCAGACATAGTATCTTTTGCACTACTCATTTGTAGTGAAAAAAATTAGCAATATAAATTACAGGTCTGTGAAAGTGTATAAATTTGTAGTGAAAAAAAAATGTTGACCAAGGTGGGATTGAACCCACGACCTTTGAGCTGCAGAGCCGTGTCATTACTGATTGCGCCACCTGGAAAGAGGGCGGGCAGCTGAAAAACAAAGACATCAGCAATCAGAAATAAAAGAGATTTCTGTTGAAAACACCTGAAAAAGCTGGGATTTGTGCTGAAAAGGGGTGAAAAAACTCAATTCTGCTGAAACGGGGTGAAGAAGAGGTGTTGGACTGTTGAGAAGAGTTAAATAAGTTGAACAGATATGTTTGGGTACAGATACTATGATTTGGTAATAATACTGTGTTTTAGCACAACTCCTGAGATTTGATTGAAATAATATGATTTAGAAGAAATATTATGACTTTGTACAAATACAATGTTTTGGCACAAATACCATGATATGGCAAAAATACTATGATTTAGCAGAAATACTATGATTGAGCAGAAGTACTAAGATGTAGTAAAAGTACTTTGATTTAACAGAAATGAAATTATGGAGGAGTAATACTTTAAAATGGGAAAAATATTGATACACACAGATACACAGAGCCTAAAGGGAACAGTATTTGTGCCATGGAGTGTTAAGAAGAATCTGAGGTCCATATTAGAAAAGCTGCTAAAATCATAAAACTTTGCAGAATTGTAATAAATGATGAATATGAATTACTTGTCTGTGATAGTGTATTAATTTCTAGGGAAAAAAAAAATGTTGACCAAGGTGGAATTGAACCCGTGATCTTCAGGCTGCCGACCGGCGCCATTACCAACTGTGCCACCGGGAAACAGAGCAGCGGTTTGGAAAACGGGGAGATGAACTGTCAGATTTAGATCGCGGTGAGAGGCGTAAAACGCCGATTTTGGAGTTACAAAACGTCATGTAACTCCAAAACTAGGTGGGATAAAGCACAATTCTTGTACTGGGTGAATCAGCAGACTTTGCTGAACTTTCACTGCGATTTTCATTGCTCCTTTTACCTCCGTCACGGAGATATGATGAGAAAAGAAACGGCTTCATTTTCAGAGTTTGAAAAGTGAGAGGAGGACAGATTTCCACCCTCAAACAAACGTAATTTATGGCTTAACAGTAAGATGACTGTAAAACTGCTCTATGATTTACATGAAATACTTTGATTTAGAAGAAATTCTATAATCTAGCAAAAAGCACTACAGCATAGCAGAAGTTATATCACTGAGCAGATTTACTAAGGATTTAGCACAAACACTATGATTTGGCTCAAAAATCTTTATTTTGCAGTTATATTATGATTTGGCAGAAATACTATGAGCAGTAATAATATAACAGTACATAATACTGTTATTTTGTGGAAATACAATGCTTTATCACAAATACCATGATATGGCAAAAATACTATGATTCAGCAGAAATACTATGATTGAGCAGAAGTACTAAGATGTAGTAAAAGTACTTTGATTTAACAGAAATGCAATTATGGAGGAGTAATACTTTAAAATGGGAAAAATATTGATACACACAGATACACAGAGCCTAAAGGGAACAGTATTTGTGCCATGGAGTGTTAAGAAGAATCTGAGGTCCATATTAGAAAAGCTGCTAAAATCATAAAAGTTTGCAGAATTGTAATAAATGATGAATATGAATTACTTGTCTGTGATAGTGTATTAATTTCTAGGGAAAAAAAAGATGTTGACCAAGGTGGTATTGAACCCGTGATCTTTGGGCTGCCGACCGGCGTCATTACCAACTGTGCCACTGGGAAACAGAGCAGCGGTTTGGAAAACGGGAGATGTACTGTCAGATTTAGATCGCGGTGAGAGGCGTAAAACGCCGATTTTGGAGTTACAAAACGTCATGTAACTCCAAAACTAGGTGGGATAAAGCACAATTCTTGTACTGGGTGAATCAGCAGACTTTGCTGAACTTTCACGGCGATTTTCATTGCTCCTTTTACCTCCGTCACGGAGATATGATGAGAGAAAAACGGCTTCATTTTCAGAGTTTGAAAAGTGAGAGGAGGACAGATTTCCACCCTCAAACGAACGTAATTTATGGCTTAACAGTAAGATGACTGTAAAACTGCTCTATGATTTACATGAAATACTTTGATTTAGAAGAAATTCTACAATCTAGCAAAAAGCACTACAGCATAGCAGAAGTTATATCACTGAGCAGATTTACTAGGATTTAGCACAAACACTATGATTTGGCTCAAAAATCTTTATTTTGCAGTTATATTATGATTTGGCAGAAATACTATGAGCAGTAATAATATAACAGTACATAATACTGTTATTTTGTGGAAATACAATGCTTTATCACAAATACCATGATATGGCAAAAATACTATGATTCAGCAGAAATACTATGATTGAGCAGAAGTACTAAGATGTAGTAAAAGTACTTTGATTTAGCACAAATACTATTATGGAGGAGTAATACTTTAACATGGGAGAAATATTGATACACACACACATACACAGAGAGCAAAGTGTGCAGAGGCTGTTGAGAGTCTGGGCTTGGCATATCTAGGTCAGCTAAATTGGCTGCACCTGCTGTAATCAGCACTTACACAGACAGACACAGAGAGAGCTATGGGTTTTCTTCAGTGTATTTCTCACATTCAGGACTCCCCTCGAACAAATGGCCATAATTTCCTAACCGTAGGGGCTAGAATGCTCATTCTAACACCGTTTTGTTCAGAAGAGATGGGGAATCTGCAGGTCTTCATAATTCAGCGATAAAATATAAATTATTGAAGATATATGACTTGTAATACACTGTAACTGAGTAGAGGCAAAGCAAAACTGCCTTGACTTCCCCTCAAACAATGCTTTCTAACTCTAAATCTATTTGGAGTATCGATATCATTCTTTCACTGTACGAGACAGCAGGCTTTGGCGAACAATCATGGAAATTTTCAGGTCTCTGTGGAAATCCATCAAAAAGATATGACGAGAGAAAAAATTGCCTAATTTCCAGAGTTTGAAATCTGAAGAAATCTGAGCGAGGGATGAATTTCCTACCCTCAAACAAGTCTAACTCATTTCAGAACGGTAATAGGTGAGAAAGAAATTCTTGAATTGTGAGCGTCAGGAGTGTCTGAAGATATACTGGGACAAGCCTCATGTTTTAACTTCGCTTCGTTAAGGAGATATGGCGATTCGAATATGCCTCTCATTGCAGAAATCAGCGGTGATTTTGAACAAACTCTCCATTGACTTTCTATGGAGAGTTTTCAGACTTTGTGTTGGTCTGAGGAGATTTGCCAAAATTCTATAAATCCCACAACAATGATAGTGACATTTTCTGAAAGCCAGCAAAAATACCTACGTTTGATGTATAATTTGTGGAAGTTGAGTGAAAATTGAGCAAGTAGCAAGAAGTTGTTCGGACATGAAGAGAAGACTGCAAAACCTTCAGTGGCACACTGGAAGCCAAGTGCATAGCAACCATAACAACGCATGTATTTTGTGAAAAATCACAATTTTGCAACTGAAAACTTTAAGAGGCATAAAAGTAAAATGGTAAAAGATTTGAAAAAGCTGATTTATTCCTGAATAGCCCAATAATTTGTGAACATTTTAAAGTTTGAATGGTTGTTCTACGTGAAAATATGACAAAGTAGTTAAGTTTCAAAAACAAGCAAGTTTTAGCAGAATTGCGGAAGTTTCCCATTCATTTCAATGGGACAAATTAAAGGAAAAAAGCTTAATATTTTAAAAAGTATAATAGTATAAAATACCAAAAGATATTGCCGGAAAGGAAAAATAGCAGAATAGTTTAAAATTTGAGCGGTGAAAATCGGCTGAAAATTGTGGAAGTAGTTCCACGGCGAAAAACGTACGGAAGCAACTAGAATAATAACTAGAAAAAAACAGGAACTCAATTGCATTTCCTGCGAAAATGCTGTGTGGATGCTATAACGCTGAAGTTGGCTGCTGAAAAAAAAAAAGCTGAAAATTTGCAAAAGTTATATGGCGGTGCAAAAACTGGAAATTCTGCAGAAAACAGGTGAAGAAGCAGAATTCTTTTGCTGAAAAGTGGTGAAAAGCCAAAATTCTACTGAAAGGGGTAAAGACGGAGAAATCTTTGCTGAAAAGTAGTGGAAAAAATTTTTTACCCTGAGCAGGATTTGAAACTGGCCCTTCTGGTCTAGAGGCAGCTAGTCATCTCACGGAGCCAGACTCATTCTGACCAAGAATAGGTGGAGAGACTGCCAATTTTGCTGAAATGAGCAGAAGCTGCTGAGAATTGTGCTGATAAGAGGTGAAAAGGCTGAAAATTTTGCAGAAGAGTTGAATAAGCAAAATTCTGAAAATTCTGCTGAAAAGAGGTCAATCAGCATAATTTCTGCTGAAAAGAGGTGAATGAGCAAAATTCTGCTGAAAAGAGGTTTTTGCTTAAAACAGCTGAAAAAGCTGGGATTTGTGCTGAAAAGTGGTGAAAAAACTGGAAAATTCTGGTGAAAAGGGGTGAAGAATCTTACATTTGCGTTGAAAAGAGTTAAAACAATATAATTATGCACTGAAAAAATAGTTGCCATAAGCGGATTTGAACCCGGGCCTCCCGCTCTGAGAACTGCTGCTCATCTCACTGAGCTAAAACACAGCTCACTCCAGGGAGCAAAATCAGTGACCACATTGATAATGTGTTCCATTCATTTCAATGGTCAAAAGTCATAGCACACATTAGCAGAAATAGCAGAATTTTTTTAAAGTCTGAACATAGTATTTATACTATAACATAGTATTTCTTCTAAATCATAATATTTGAACCAAATGATAGTATTTCTGCCAAATCACAGTATTTCTGGTAAATCACAGTGTTTGTGCCAAATCACAGTATTTGTACCAAATCATACCACTTGTGACAAATCATAGTGTTAGCTGAATCTGTGCTAAAACACAGTATTATTAGTATTTATACTAAATAATATTTTTCTTACAAATCATAGCATTTGTGCTTAACCACAGAAAATTCTGCCAAATCATAGTATTTGAGCCAAATCATACAATTTGTGCTGAAACATTGATTTATGTATGATTTATGATTTAGCAGAAACACTGGGACTTGGTAGAAATACTGTGATTTACATGAAATACTTTGACTTAGAAGAAATACTATAATCTAGCAAAAGTACTACAGCATAAATTCAGAAATTCTATCATTGAGCAAAATTACTAGGATTTAGCAGAAATACTATGATTTGGCACAAATACTATGTTTTAGCACAAAAAATATGTTTTGGCTCCAAAACTTTTATTTTGCAGTTATACTATGATTTGGAAGAAATACTATGCTTTGGAACAAATACCATGATTTGGCAGAAATACTATGAGCAGTAATAATATAACATAGCAGAAATACTATTATTTGGGTGAATGCTATTGTTTGGCACAAACACTATGATTTAGCACTGTACAGAATGGTGTATGTCAGTTTAATGCTGGGTGGTGCTGCAATAGTAGCTATCCTCGGTCAGAAGGAGAGCTGGCATCCAGGGATTAGATTACCACAGGTGGAGTTTATTGGCAGTCAGATGGATGTTACAGGGAGATATGGCATACAGTAGGAGGATGTGGAGGGGTGATATGGTGTGGTTTCTATGATTGAGAACAGGGTATACATTACAACATGAATACGGATTAAAGATTAAAGAAACTGGCAACAAATTCCTCCACTACAAACCAGTCTGATACCACTTCTTGCAGTGTTCACATTTACTAAGGCACTACCCAAAAGGCGTCACAAGAGGGCACTCCAACACAAGAGATGACCTATGTACACTGATGCACTTAGTAACAGTCAGCCTCCTACTTAGCCACTCGTAATACAGCGATATTACAGTGTACAAATTCACATAAATATGATTTGGCAGAAATACTAAACTTTGGCACAAATACTATAATTGAGTACAAGTACTCTAAGATAACAGAAATACTATGATTTAGCAGAAATACAATGTTTTGCAGAAACACTGTAATTTCACTCAAATACTATGAGATAGCAGTAATACTATGATTTGGCAGAAATGCTACGTTTTAGTACAAATACTATGACAAAGCAGAAATAATATGACTTAGAAGTAATACTATCACAAAAGGGATTCCTCAAAATACTGTGAAATTGCAGTAATTCTATGATTTGGCAGAAATACGGTACTTCATACAAATACAATGCTTTGGTACAAATACTATATTTTGGTTTGAATACTATGATTTGCAACAAATACTATGATTTGGCACGAGTAGTATGATTTAGTACAAATACTACAATTGGCAGAAATACTGTGACTTAGTAGTAATACTATAACATAACAGATATACTGTTATGTTGCAGACAGTCTATGTTTCAAACCTAGCCCTCCTGGGCTCAAGGCGACTACTCATCTCACTGTGCCAAACTGACTCTCACAAGGAAGAAGATGGAGAGACTAACAATTATGATGAAATGAGCAGAAGCTGCTGAGAATTGTGCTCATAAGAGGTAAAGGGCTGAAAATTTTGCAGAAAAGAGGTAAATCAGCAGAATTTCTGCAGAAAAGAGGGAAAGAAGCAGAACATTGCGCTGAAAAGAGGTGAATGAGCAGAATTTCTGCTGAAAAGAGGCAGAACAACCTGGTTCTGCTCAAATTCACCAATCAGAGGTACTGCTTCTGTCTGCTTCATCAGGCTGTTTACTTGTATGTATTTCTGCCATGTGGTGTTGACAAGAATCTGAGGTCCATATTAGAAAAGCTGCTAAAGTCATAAAACTTTGCAGAATTGTAATAAATTAGCAATATAAATTACAGGTCTGTGATAGTGTATAAATTTGTAGTGAAAAAAAAAAAACGTGGACCAAGGTGGGATTGAACCCACGACCTTTGAGCTGCAGAGCCGTGTCATTACTGATTGCGCCACCTGGAAAGGGGCGGCGGTCTGAAAGACAGATACTTGGGCAGTCAGAAAATAGATCGCGGTGAGAGGCGAAAAACGCCGTTTTTGGAGTTACAAAACGTCGTGTAACTCAAAAACTAGGAGGGCTAGCAGCATACTTCTTGTACTGGATGAATCAGCGGACTTTGGTGTATTTTGACTGCGATTTTCATAGCTCGTTCTACCTCCGTCGCGGAGATATGACGAGAGAAGAAACGGCTTCATTTCAGAGTTTGAAGACTGAGAGAAGGACAGATTTCCACCCCTCAAACAAACGTAATTCATTGCTCAACGGTAAGATAATTGTAAAACTGCTTCCACTGTGAGTGTCAGCAGTGTCTGAAGATATATTGGCACAAGCCTCATGTCCTAACTTTGCTTTGTTAAAGTGATATGGCGATTTTAAAATGCCTCCCGTTACAGAATTTCAGCTCTGAATTTCAAAACCTCCCATAGACTTTGAATGGGGAGTATTGAGACCTGTGTGTCACTCCGAGGCAAATTGCGAAAAAACGGTAAACCTCACAATAAAGACAGTGACATTTTCTGAAAGCCAGCAAAAATACCTACGTTATGATGTATAATTTGTGGGGATTGAGTGGAAATTGAGTGAGTAGCAAGAAGTTGTTTAGACATGAAGAGAAATTCAGAACGGACCAGCACTCACTCTGACTTAATTGCATAGCAACCATAGCAACGCATGTATTTTCTGAAAAATCACAATTTTGCAACTGAAAACTTAAAGAGAGATAAGATTAAAACGGTAGAAGATCTGAAAAAGCTGAATCACACAGGAATAGCCCAATAATCTGAGAACATTTTAAAGTTTGAATGGAGTTTCTAGGTGAAAGTATGACAAAGTAGTTAAGTTTCAAAGACAAGCAAGTTTTAGCAGAATTGTGGAAGTTTCCCATTCATTTCAATGGGACAAATTAAAGGAAAAAAAGTGTAATATTTTAAAAAGTATAACAGTAATAAACACCAAAAGATATAGCCGGCATTAGCAGAAAGAGCAGAACAGTTTAGAGTTTGAGCGGAGAAAATCGGCTGAAAACTGTGGGAGTAGATCCACGGCGAAAAAACGCGTCGGAGGCGACAGGAATAATAAAGAATAAAGAGAAACAGGAACTCAATAGTGTGGAAGCCCTTGAGGGCATCCACACAATAATAACTAGAAAAATTTGCATTTCCTGCGAAAATGCTGTGTGGATGCTATAACGCTGAAGCTGTCTGCTGAAAAGCTGAAAAAGCTGAAAAGTTGCAAAAGTTGTATGGTGGTGAAAAAAACATGTCACCCTGAGCAGGATTCAAACCTCGCCCTCCTGGTCTCAAGGCAGCGACTCATCTCACTGAGCTAAACTCATTCTCTCAAAAAGTGGAGGAGAGACCGACAATTCAGCTAAAATGAGCGGAAGCTGCTGAGAATTGTGCTGAGAAGAGGTGAAAAAGGCTGAAAATTTTGCAGAAAAGAGGTAAATCATCAAATTTCTGCAGAAAAGAGGCAGAACAAAGAGAAAACTGAAAACAGGTTTTGCCCTGAGCAGGATTCGAATCTGGCCCTCCTGGGCTCAAAGGCGGCTATTCATCTCACTGACCCAAACTCACTCTCACAAGGAAAGAGATGGAGAGACTGACAATTATGGTGTAATGAGCAGAAACTGCTGAGAATTATGCTGAGAAGAGGTGAAAAGGCTTAAAATTTTGCAGAAAAGAGGTAAATCAGCAGAATTTCTGCAGAAAAGAGGCAGAACAAAAGAAAACTGAAAACAGGTTTTGCCATGACCGGGATTTGAACCTGGCGTTCTCATCTCAAGGCAGCTGCTCATCTCACTGAACCAAACTCTTTCTCTCAAAAACAAGAGATGGAGAATCTGACAATTTTGCTAAATGAGCAGAAGCTGCTGAGAATTGTGCTGAGAAGAGGTGAAAAGGCTGAAAATTTTGCAGAAAAGAGGTGAATCAGCAGAATTTCTGCAGAAAAGAGGTAAAGAAGCAATAAGTTGCGCTGAAAAGAGATGAATCAGCAGAATTTCTGCTCAAAAGCGGACTATTCATTTCCCTGAGCCAAAGTCATTCTTACAAAGAAGAGGTGGAGAGACGGACAATTTTGCTGAAATGAGCAGAAGCTGCTGACAATTGTGCTGATAAGAGGAGAAAAGGCTGAAAATTTTGCAGAAAAGAGGTGAATCAGCAGAATTTCTGCTCAAAACAGTTTTCCTGAAAACAGCTGAGACTTGTGCTAATAAGAGGTGAAAAAGGCTGAAAAATTTTGCAGAAGAGGTGAATAAGCAGAATTTGGGCTGAAAAGAGGTGAATCAACAGAATTTCTGCAGAAAAGAGGCAAAGAAGCAGAACATTGCGCTGAAAAGAGGTGAATGAGCAGAATTTCTGCTGAAAAGAGGCAGAACAACCTGGTTCTGCTCAAATTCACCAATCAGAGGTACTGCTTCTGTCTGCTTCATCAGGCTGTGTACTTGTATGTATTTCTGCCATGTGGTGTTGACAAGAATCTGAGGTCCATATTAGAAAAGCTGCTAAAATCATAAAACTTTGCAGAATTGTAATAAATTAGCAATATAAATTACAGGTCTGTGATAGTGTATAAATTTGTAGTGAAAAAAACGTGGACCAAGGTGGGATTGAACCCACGACCTTTGAGCTGCAGAGCCGTGTCATTACTGATTGCGCCACCAGGAAAGGGGCGGTCTGAAAGACAGATACTTGGGCAGTCAGAAAATAGATCGCGGTGAGGCGCTGAAAAACGCCGTTTTGGAGTTACAAAACGTCGTGTAACTCAAAAACTAGGAGGGCTAGCAGCATAATTCTTGTACTGGGTGAATCAGCGGACTTTGGTGTACTTTGACTGCGATTTTCATAGCTCGTTCTACCTCCGTCGCGGAGATATGGCGAGAGAAGAAACGGCTTCATTTCCAGAGTTTGAAGACTGAGAGAAGGACAGATTTCCACCCTCAAACAAACGTAATTCATTGCTCAACGGTAAGATAATTGTAAAACTGCTTGCACTGTGAGTGTCAGCAGTGTCTGAAGATATATTGGCACAAGCCTCATGTCCTAACTTTGCTTTGTTAAAGAGATATGGCGATTTTAAAATGCCTCCGTTACAGAATTTCAGCTCTGAATTTCAAAACCTCCCCATAGACTTTGAATGGGAGTATTGAGACCAATGTGTCACTCCAAGGCAAATTGCGAAAAACGGTAAATCTCACAATAAAGATAGTGACATTGTCTGAAAGCCAGCAAAAATACCTACGTTTTGATGTATAATTTGTGGGGTTGAGTGCAAATTGAGCCAGTAGCAAGAAGTTGTTTAGACATGAAGAGAAAATTCAGAAAGGACCAGCCCTCACTCTGACTTAATTGCATAGCAACCATAGCAACGCATGTATTTTGTGAAAAATCACAATGTTGCAACTGAAAACTTAAAGAGGTATAAGATTAAAACGGCAGAAGATCTGAAAAAGCTGAATCAGACAGGAATAGCCCAATAATCTGAGAACATTTTAAAGTTTGAATGGAGTTTCTAGGTGAAAGTATGACAAAGTAGTTGAGTTTCAAAGACAAGCAAGTTTTAGCAGAATTGTGGAAGTTTTCCATTCATTTCAATGGGACAAATTAAAGGAAAAAAAAGTGTAATATTTTAAAAAGTATAACAGTAATAAACACCAAAAGATATAGCCGGCATTAGCAGAAAGAGCAGAACAGTTTAGAGTTTGAGCGGAGAAAATCGGCTGAAAACTGTGGGAGTAGATCCACGGCAAAAAACGCGTCGGAGGCGACAGGAATAATAAAGAATAAAGAGAAACAGGAACTCAATAGTGTGGAAGCCCTTGAGGGCATCCACACAATAAAAAATAAAGAGAAACAGGAACTCAATAGTGTGGATGCCTCCAGCATCCACACAATAAAGAAAACAGGAACTCAATAGTGTGGATGCCTCCAGCATCCACACAATAAAAATAAAGAGAAACAGGAACTCAATAGTGTGGATGCCTCCAGCATCCACACAATAACTAAGCGAAAATTTCAGAAGAAATTTTATGTGTGCCTATGCCGCTGCTAATCACTGTAGTTTGCCATTCATACGGCTACAGAGAGCAAAACTCAGAAGAGCAGCCATTCTCCACCATGAACTATGGTAAAACAAACACCGCTCACGCTTCACAGATGACAGCTTACAGTTTTGTGTAAAGATGAAGTTACTTTGTACAGCGCCGATTTGCAGGCGCTGTGCACACAGGTTCATGAGCAGAAGTCCCATTGTACCACGGCAGACCCGACAATGTTTGCATGAACACACTTTGAAGCATTACATTATAGACCACTTTTCACATGCATTCACTTTTTGTTTTTGTTATTTTTACACAGTGTTCTGAATTATGAACAATGGTCTACAGCAGGGGGTGGGCAATTCCAGGCCCGAGGGCGGTGTCCTGCAGGTTTTAGATCTCACCTTGGGTCAACACACCTGAATCACATGATTAGTTCGTTATCAGGCCTTTGGAGAACAGGACATGTTGAGGAGCTAATTTAGCCATTTAAATCAGCTGTGTTGGTTCAAGGACACATCTAAAACTGCAGGGACCGCCCTCGGGCCTGGAATTGCCCACCCCTGGTCTACAGCCAATCCTGTGTATTATTATACAAACTTTGGTTGTGAGATTCAGATAACTATTTAATAAAAGCTAAATATTTTATATGAGAGTAAGAAAGAAAAGTATATCTTTGTGTCCACCTTTCTCTGTTAATGCCCCCCTAAAAGCTTTGCTAGATCCGCCCCTGCACAGTTACCAGCTGTCAGCTACACAAAAAGGAGCTTGGTCTTTGTCTCTCAGAAACAACTCATAACTTCCTTCAACTCATTCATGTCACCTAAAGTGTAAACCTGTTTCTCCATCACCAGTTCAGCTCTGATGATTCAGTAAGGACATCTCCTGATTTCATCTTCATGCTCCAGCAAACATCAGCTGATACTAGAAATTAAAATCAAAAGAATTCTAACAACAGCTGATCAAGCTTAAACGTGCTGCTGTTGTTTAGCGCGATAAATAAGGCGAACAGCCGATCATTGATCAGTTTCATGATTGACGTTTCAACACGCGAGAGAATGACAGGGGAGGCTTCGTAACGACAGAATAAATCATAATGTTTTCTCTGAATGTGGGGCGATTCTGTTTGTACAGCACGGCAACTCTATGAACTAACCCTAATGAATAAAATAAAGTCCAACGTCAGTAACTTAGTGCGCACACAGCTGTATATAAACTCCCGTGGCATTACGATTGTAAAGGTCAACGAAAATAAATTACACCTAAACTCGGTTTATATCTGACCCAAATAGAGAGCGACCGGTGCTGACACGAGTTTCACCCGCCTCAATATAAGCCAAGCCTGGGTGCTTTTTCCACGAAGGGTTGCTAGCGGCGCGAGCTAACTATGCTAGCGGCGCTAGCTAGCTAACCGACTATCAGCAACACATAAGAGAACTGCTGCTAAATAAACTACACCTAAACTCGGTTTATATCTGACCCAAATAGAGAGCGACCGGGTGCTGACACGAGTTTCACCCGCCTCAATATAAGCCAAGCCTGGGTGCTTTTTCACCAAGGGTTGCTAGCGGCGCGAAACTAACTATGCTAGCGGCGCTAGCTAGCTAACCCGACTATCAGCAACACATAAAGAGAACTGCTGCTAAATAAACTACACCTGAACTCGGTTTATATCTGACCCAAATAGAGTGCAGGTCATAACTTCTACCTGAAATTCAGTTCACCTCACGCTCCTGCCTTCGCTTTCCCTGATCCACGATTGACCTCCGCGTTAGCAAACACGGTCGATCGGTGGTAGCCTCACCGCCTTTTATGTCTCGTTCGCGGCATGTCCTTTCTGTCACACACGGTGGATAGCTGCCCTCTGTTGTAGCTCCACCACCAAACAACTCAGTTATTTTTTCCACATCGACATCAGCTGATACTAGAAATTAGAAGCAAATGAATTCTAACAACAGCTGATCAAGCTTAAACGATGCAGCTGTTGTTTAGGCGATAAACAAACAAGAGCGAAAAGCCGATCATTGATCAGTTTCATGATTGAAGTTGCAACAGGCAGAGAATGACAGGGAGGCTTCGTAACGACAGAATAAATCGTAATATTTTCTGTGAATGTGGCACGATTCCGTTTGTCGCGGCAACTCTACGAACTAACCATTATGAATAAAATAAAGTCCAACGTCAGTAACTTAGCGCACACAGCTGTATATAAACTCCCGTCGTGCTAGCTAGCGAGAGAGAGAGAGTCCCTCGCTATCCATTTGCAGCCAAGTCGCGGCAGCTAGCTAGGTAGCCGGGCTAGCTGTCAGGCAGGACCGGCGTCGTCAGAGCACTGTCGCTAAATATGGGATGTCTTGATAAAACAAGCAGATATTTGAAGTTTACACACCTACATTCTCGCCTGAAAATATCTTAAAAGCTTATTTTGTGACCTAGAAACACGAATAAAAGACATATAAAAGCGAAGTGGTGGCCGCCATTGTTCACTCTGTAGAGGCGTGCTATGAATTGTGGGATATTGAGTTTTCCACCAAGCATTACCGTAACTTTTGAATGATTTGCGCAACCTTAAAAATTCCAATGGCTCCTGAAAGCAGCGACGCTGTCGCACCGTTGAAATTGTCATCATTACGGTAATCCAAATAAGGGTGAACAGGCTGTACCACTCCCGGCATACCACTAGAGAGAGCCAACACACCACAAATGAAGTCTGTTTATTTGGCGCCAAAAGATGAATTGGCCCAAATTTGCACTAAAATCTAAATATTTCAAAAACTATAAAGTTATAAACACCAAAAGTCAGACCATACTAGTCCAGCTTCAGCCGCACAAAATGATGTAACATATGTAACCCTATTGTCAAAGCTGTTTGGCAGAGGAGCTGCGGGAAAATTTTCACTAAAATATTAATATTTAAAAACTATAAAATTCATAAACACCAAAAGTCATAGCACACCATTCCAGATCCAGCCGCACAAAATGAGGTAACATATATGAAGCTTGTCTCAAAACTGCGGGTCGAGATACACTGCAAAATTTCAGGCGGAAAAAGGAAAATAATAATAATAATAAGAACTAGAAAGCGAAAATTTCAGAAGAAATTTTATGTGTGCCTATGCCGCTGCTAATCTGTGTAGTTTTCCATTCATACGGCTACAGACAGCAAAACTCAGAAGAGCAGCCATTCTCCACCATGAATTATGGTAAAACAAACACCGCTCGCGCCTCACAGATGACAGCTTACAGTTTTGGGTAAAGATGAGGTCACTTTGTACAGCCCGATTTGCAGGCGCTGTGCACACAGGTTCATAAGCAGAAGTCCCTCTGTACCACGGCAGACCCGACAATGTTTGCACGAACACACTTTGAACCAGTGCGTTATGGACCACTTTTCACACATGGTTGGTGTACCCTCCCAGCCAGCTGTAGCTTTTCAACTCACAGCCCGACACACACCAAAAAACAGCCGAGAGAGCACAGACTACGCCCGAGAGGTGTGATTGCAGATGCCCCTCAGGTGGGTCCACCTCCCCTGCAGCGGCACTGCGGACCACGCCCGCCACACATATCAAACACGTAAAATAAATATTTATGCACTTTTGCATTCACTTTTTGTTTTTGTTATTTTTACACAGTGTTCTGAATGATGAACAATGGTCTACAGCCAATCTTGTGTATTATTATACAAACTTTGGTTGTAAGATTCAGATAACTATTTAATAAAAGCTAAATATTTTATACAGGTGCAGAATTATTAGGCAAATGAGTATTTTGTCCACATCATCCTCTTCATGCATGTTGTCTTACTCCAAGCTGTATAGGCTCGAAAGCCTACTACCAATTAAGCATATTAGGTGATGTGCATCTCTGTAATGAGAAGGGGTATGGTCTAATGACATCAACATCCTATATCAGGTGTGCATAATTATTAGGCAACTTCCTTTCCTTTGGCAAAATGGGTCAAAAGAAGGACTTGACAGGCTCAGAAAAGTCAAAAATAGTGAGATATCTTGCAGAGGCATGCAGCAGTCTTAAAATTGCAAAGCTTCTGAGCGTGATCATCGAACAATCAAGCGTTTCATTCAAAATAGTCAACAGGGTCGCAAGAAGCGTGTGGAAAAACCAAGGCGCAAAATAACTGCCCATGAACTGAGAAAAGTCAAGCGTGCAGCTGCCAAGATGCCACTTGCCACCAGTTTGGCCATATTTCAGAGCTGCAACATCACTGGGCGCCCAAAAGCACAAGGTGTGCAATACTCAGAGACATGGCCAAGGTAAGAAAGGCTGAAAGACGACCACCACTGAACAAGACACACAAGCTGAAACGTCAAGACTGGGCCAAGAAATCTCTCAAGACTGATTTTTCTAAGGTTTTATGGACTGATGAAATGAGAGTGAGTCTTGATGGGCCAGATGGATGGGCCCGTGGCTGGATTGGTAAAGGGCAGAGAGCTCCAGTCCGACTCAGGCGCCAGCAAGGTGGAGGTGGAGTACTGGTTTGGGCTGGTATCATCAAAGATGAGCTTGTGGGGCCTTTTGGGTTGAGGATGGAGTCAAGCTCAACTCCCAGTCCTACTGCCAGTTTCTGGAAGACACCTTCTTCAAGCAGTGGTACAGGAAGAAGTCTGCATCCTTCAAGAAAACATGATTTTCATGCAGGACAATGCTCCATCACACGCGTCCAAGTACTCCACAGCGTGGCTGGCAAGAAAGGGTATAAAAGAAGAAAAACTAATGACATGGCCTCCTTGTTCACCTGATCTGAACCCCATTGAGAACCTGTGGTCCATCATCAAATGTGAGATTTACAAGGAGGAAAACAGTACACCTCTCTGAACAGTGTCTGGGAGGCTGTGGTTGCTGCTGCACGCAATGTTGATGGTGAACAGATCAAAACACTGACAGAATCCATGGATGGCAGGCTTTTGAGTGTCCTTGCAAAGAAAGGTGGCTATATTGGTCGCTGATTTGTTTTTGTTTTGTTTTGAATGTCAGAAATGTATATTTGTGAATGTGGAGATGTTATATTGGTTTCACTGGGAAAAATAAATAATTGAAATGGGTATATCTGTTTTTTGTTAAGTTGCCTAATAATTATGCACAGTAATAGTCACCTGCACACACAGATATCCCCCTAAAATAGCTAAAACTAAAAACAAACTAAAACTACTTCCAAAAACATTCAGCTTTGATATTAATGTGTTTTTGGGTTCATTGAGAACATGGTTGTTGTTCAATAATAAAATTATTCCTCAAAATACAACTTGCCTAATAATTCTGCACTCCCTGTATGAGAGTAAGAAAGAAAGGTATATCTTTGTGTCCACCTTTCTCTGTTAACGCCCTACCTGGCCCCTGGCAAAAGCCTTGCTAGATCCGCCCCTGCACAGTTACCAGCTGTCAGCTAAATAAAAAAGGAGCTTGGTGTTTATTTCTCTCAGAAACAGTTCATAACTTCCTTCAACTCATTCATGTCACCTAAAAAAAGGTAAACCTGTTTCTCCATCACCAGTTCAGCTCTGATGATTCAGTAAGGTCATCTCCTGGTTTCGACCAGCCGCTTCTACAGCTGTGGCTCCAGCAAACATCAGCTGATACTAGAAATTAAAAGCAAATGAATTCTAACAACAGCTGATCAAGCTTAAACGTGCTGCTGTTGTTTAGCGCGATAAACAAACAAGAGAGAAAAGCCGATCATTGATCAGTTTCATGACTGAAGTTTGAACAGGCGAGAGAATGACAGGGGAGGCTGTCATAAAGTTCAACATCAGTAACTTAGCGCACACACAGCTGTATAGAAACTCCATCGTGCTAGCTACCACGCAGGTACGAGTTATTATAACTGATTGTAAAAAGTCAGCACAACGAAAATAAACTACACCTAAACTCGGTTTATATCTGACCCAAATAGAGTGCAGGTCATAACTTCTTACCTGAAATTCAGTTCACCTCACGCTCCGACCGGCAGCCGCCTGCTTCTCCTGCCTTCGGTTTCCCTGATCCACGATCTACCACGGTCGATCGGCGATCGCCTCGCCGCCTCGTTCCCGCATGTTCTTTCTGACACACACGGTGGATAGCTGCCCTCGGTTGTAGCTCGCGTCAGCGACTTCACCAAACAACTCAGTTATTTTTTCCACATCGACCAGCATCTGGACAATCCACCACCTTTCACTGTTTGTACCGTTACTAAAAAAAAAACCCTCATCGGCTCATAAAAACGAAAAATAAGTCCAGCTATGACCCTGAGTCAAAAAAGACAGCCAGCTCGGGTTAGCTAGCTACCTGTCTAGCTCTTTGCAGGCACCGAAAACATCAGAGCTAATATGGGATGTCTTGGTAACACGAGCAGATATTTGAAGTTTACATCTGGCCAATCCACCACCTTTCACTGTTTATACCGTTACTAAAATGAATAAATAAATAAATCATCGGTCCATATAAGCGAAAAATAAGTCCAGCTAAAACACATACTGTCGGCGACGACCGGGTGCTGACACGAGTTTCACCCGCCTCAATATAAGCCAAGCCTGGGTGCTTTTTCACGAAGGGTCGCTAAGCGGTGCTAGCTAACTATGCTAGCGGCGCTAGCTAGCTAACCGACTATCAGCAACACATAAGAGAACTGCTGCTAAATAAACTACACCTAAACTCGGTTTATATCTGACCCAAATAGAGTGCAGGTCATAACTTCTTACCTGAAATTCAGTTCACCTCACGCTCCTGCCTTCGCTTTCCCTGATCCACGATTGACCTCCGCGTTAGCAAACACCGGTCGATCGGCGGTCGCGGCATGTCCTTTCTGTCATACACGGTGGATAGCTGCCCACTGTTGTAGCTCCGCGTTATAGCACCACCAAACAACTCAGTTATTTTTTCACATCCAGCTGTAACTCCGATTCTGTGCGAGCATTTGCGAGAGAGCCGGGGAGGTGAAACGACAGAGAGAGTCCCTCGCTGTCCATTTGCAGCCAAGTCGCGGCAGCTAGCTAGGTAGCCGGCTAGCTGTCAGGCAGGACCGACGTCGTCAGAGCACTGTCGCTAAATATGGGATGTCTTGATAAAACAAGCAGATATTTGAAGTTTACACACCTACATTCTCGCCTGAAAATATCTTAAAAGTTTATTTTGTGACCTAGAAACACGAATAAAAGACATATAAAAGCAGTGGTGGCCGCCATTGTTCACTCTGTAGAGGCGTGCTATGAATTGTGGGATATGTAGTTTTCAACACAAGGATAAAATCTTTTCGGCTGTACTACTCCCGGTATACCACTAGAGAGAGCCAAGACACCACAAATGAAGTCTGTTTCTATGGTGCCAAAAGCAGAATCTTTCTCAGGAGCCTAGAAATTGGCCTAAATTTGCACTAAAATCTAAATATTTCAAAAACTATAAAAGTTATAAACACCAAAAGTCACACCATACTAGCCCAGCGCCAGCCGCACAAAATGATGTAACATATGTACCCCTATTGTCAAAACTGTTTGGCAGAGGAGCGCGGAAAATTTTCACTAAAATATTAATATTTAAAAACTATAATATTCATAAACACCAAAAGTCATAGCACACCATTCCAGATCCAGCCGCACAAAATGAGGTAACATATATGAAGCTTGTCCAAAAACTGCGGGTCGAGATACACTGCAAAATTTCAGGCGGAAAAAGGAAAATAATAATAATAATAACTAGAAAGCGAAAATTTCAGAAGAAATTTTATGTGTGCCTATGCGCTGCTAATCACTGTAGTTTGCCATTCATACGGCTACAGAGAGCAAAACTCAGAAGAGCAGCCATTCTCCACCATGAACTATGGTAAAAACAAACACCGCTCACGCTTCACAGATGACAGCTTACAGTTTTGTGTAAAGATGAAGTTACTTTGTACAGCGCCGATTTGCAGGCGCTGTGCACACAGGTTCATGAGCAGAAGTCCCATTGTACCACGGCAGACCCGACAATGTTTGCATGAACACACTTTGAAGCATTACATTATAGACCACTTTTCACACATGCATTCACTTTTTGTTTTTTGTTATTTTTACACAGTGTTCTGAATTATGAACAATGGTCTACAGCCAATCCTGTGTATTATTATACAAACTTTGGTTGTGAGATTCAGATAACTATTTAATAAAAGCTAAATATTTTATATGAGAGTAAGAAAGAAAAGTATATCTTTGTGTCCACCTTTCTCTGTTAATGCCCTAGCTCCCCCCTAAAAGCTTTGCTAGATCCGCCCCTGCACAGTTACCAGCTGTCAGCTACACAAAAAGGAGCTTGGTCTTTGTCTCTCAGAAACAACTCATAACTTCCCTTCAACTCATTCATGTCACCTAAAGTGTAAACCTGTTTCTCCATCACCAGTTCAGCTCTGATGATTCAGTAAGGACATCTCCTGATTTCATCTTCATGCTCCAGCAAACATCAGCTGATACTAGAAATTAAAATCAAAAGAATTCTAACAACAGCTGATCAAGCTTAAACGCGTGCTGCTGTTGTTTAGCGCGATAAATAAGGCGAACAGCCGATCATTGATCAGTTTCATGATTGACGTTTCAACACGAGAGAATGACAGGGAGGCTTCGTAACGACAGAATAAATCATAATGTTTTCTCTGAATGTGGGACGATTCCGTTTATGCGGCACGGCAACTCTATGAACTAACCCTAATGAATAAAATAAAGTCCAACGTCAGTAACTTAGTACGCACACAGCTGTATATAAACTCCCGTGGCATTACGATAGTAAAAGGTCAACGAAAATAAATTACACCTAAACTCGGTTTATATCTGACCCAAATAGAGAGCGACCGGTGCTGACACACGAGTTTCACCCGCCTCAATATAAGCCAAGCCTGGGTGCTTTTCACGAAGGGTTGCTAGCGGCGCGAGAGCTAACTATGCTAGCGGCGCTAGCTAGCTAGCCGACTATCAGCAACACATAAGAGAACTGCTGCTAAATAAACTACACCTAAACTCGGTTTATATCTGACCCAAATAGAGAGCGACCGGGTGCTGACACGAGTTTCACCCGCCTCAATATAAGCCAAGCCTGGGTGCTTTTTCACGAAGGGTTGCTAGCGGCGCGAGCTAACTATGCTAGCGGCGCTAGCTAGCTAACCGACTATCAGCAACACATAAGAGAACTGCTGCTAAATAAACTACACCTAAACTCGGTTTATATCTGACCCAAATAGAGTGCAGTTCATAACTTCTTACCTGAAATTCAGTTCACCTCACGCTCCTGCCTTCGCTTTCCCTGATCCATGATTGACCACCGCGTTAGCAATCGCCTGCCCGGCCTCATATGTCTCGTTGGCGGCATGTCCTTTCTGTCACACACGGTGGGTAGCTGCCCTCTGTTGTAGCTCCACCACCAAACAACTCAGTTATTTTTTCCACATCCAGCTGTAACTCCGATTCTATCACGAGCATTTGCGAGAGACCAGGGAGGTGAAACGACAGAGAGAGTCCCTCGCTATCCATTTGCAGCCAAGTGCGGCAGTTAGCTAGGTAGCCAGCTAGGTAGCCGGCTAGCTGTCAGGCAGGACCGGCGTGGTCAGAGCACTGTCGCTAAATATGGGATGTCTTGATAAAACAAGCAGATATTTGAAGTTTACACACCTACATTCTCGCCTGAAAATATCTTAAAAGCTTATTTTGTGACCTAGAAACACGAATAAAAGACATATAAAACGCAGTGGTGGCCGCCATTGTTCACTCTGTGAGGCGTGCTATGAATTGTGGGATATTGAGTTTTCCACCAAGCATTACCGTAACTTTTGAATGATTTGCGCAACCTTAAAAATTCCAAGGGCTCCTGAAAGCAGCGGACGCTGTGCGCACCGTTGAAATTGTCATCATTACGGTAATCCAAATAAGGGTACACAGGCTGTACCACTCCCGGCATACCACTAGAGAGAGCCAACACACCACAAATGAAGTCTGTTTATTTGGCGCCAAAAGATGAATTGGCCTAAATTTGCACTAAAATATTAATATTTAAAAACTATAAAAGTTATAAACACCAAAAGTCATAACATAATAGTCCAGCTCCAGCCGCACAAAATGATCTAACATATGTAACCCTAATGTCAAAACTGTTTGGCAGAGGAGCGCGGGAAAATTTTCACTAAAATATTAATATTTAAAAAACTATAAAATTCATAAACACCAAAAGTCATAGCACACCATTCCAGATCCGGCCGCACAAAATGAGGTAACATATATGAAGCTTGTCTCAAAACTGCGGCGCGAGATTAAGCTGCAAAATTTCAGGCGGAAACTGGAGAATAATAATAATAACTAGAAAAATTTGCATTTCCTGCGAAAATGCAGTGTGGATGCTTTAAAGCTGAAGCTGTCTGCTGAAACTAGTTGAAAAAGCTGAAAAGTTGCAGAAATTGTAAAAAACTGTGCAGAAGCAAAGGAACTTTGCTAAAATGTAGTGACTTAGCAGAACTGCAATATCTTAGAGGAAACATAATACTTGGCAGAAATACAATAGCATAGCAGAACTTAGCAGAAATATTGTAACTTACCAGAAACACGATAACTTGTCAAAAATACAAGAATTTAGGAGAAATTGTATAAGATAACAGAAAGAATATATTTAGCCAAACATTCTTAAACATTACAGAAATACTATGATTTAGAAAAACAGTACAACATAGCAGAAATGCTGTGATTTACCAGAGACACTGTAATATACTATGAATATTTTAATTTTATATGAATACTATGTTTTAACAAAAATACTCCAGTTTAGCACAAATATTATAACATAGCAGAAATACTATTCTATAGCAGAAATGCTATATTTAGAAAGAAAAATATAATATAGTGGAAATACTATGATTTAGCAGAAATCCTACAATATAGCTTAATAACAATGATTTAGAAGAGATACTATGATTGAGCGGAATAGTAATAACTTAAGTGAAAATATTGGAAAGGTAAAATGACAAGCTGAATAAAAGGAACATGGTTAAGTTCGATGAAAACTATTTGTTATTCACCTGTGAAAAAATAAAACAAAAATACATTTAGAAGAAAAACAAATAAGAACAGTCAACAGATACATAAGAAATCAAATATAGATACACAAATGTACAGAGAGAGACACACAGGCAGGGTCTATGCCAGTCAACCAGTCTGAATATATTACATTTTTATCCAACAATGAGATGCTACCCTAAAAAGGGTCTTTCTGTGTATCTCTCTCTCTCTCTCTCTCTCTCTCTCTCTCTCTCACACACACACACACACACACACACACACACACACACACACACACACACACACACACACACACACACACAGCAGCAGCAGCAGCAGAAAGTGAACAGGGGCTGTTAACAGCATGTTTCTAGGTCAGTCAAACAGCTGTGAGCTTCTCAATTTGAATCCACCAATCAGAGAGGCTGTGTGCTTTTTCCCGCCAAAACTGGTTCACTAAGTGCAGGCTTTTACACATGCAGCACAGAGAGAGACAGGATTTTTGCAGTCTATTTCTCATAGTGAGAATTCCCCTCAAACAAACAGCCATAAATTTCTAACCGTGAGGGGCTAAAACAGTCATTCTTAGACCATTTTATTCAGAAGACATAGGGGAATCTTGAAATGCTGACCATTTAAAAATAAAAATATGAATTATTAGAGATATATGACATAGATAATTGGTGGGCTTAGAAGCCACGAAGGTCCCAATATGCAAATTTAAATGTGCCAGGACTCAGATATGATTGGCTGGCTGGGAAGCCATGAAGGTCCCAATATGCAAATTTGAATGTGCCAGGACTCAGATATGATTGGCTGGCTGGGAAGCCATGAAGGCAACAATATGCAAATTTGAATGTGCCAGGACTCAGATATGATTGGCTGGCTGAGAAGCCATGAAGGTCCCAATATGCAAATTTGAATGTGCCAGGACTCAGATATGATTGGCTGGCTGGGAAGCCATGAAGGTCCCAATATGCAAATTTGAATGTGCCAGGACTCAGATATGATTGGCTGGCTGGGAAGCCGTCCAGGTCCTGATATGTAAATTTGAATATTAGGACTGACTCCCTGGGGACCTGGCAGAAATATATAGAAATACAATGATTACCCAGAAATACTGCATTTAGTAGAAATACTATGTTTTAGCACAAATACTATAAAATGGCAGAAATACTATAATTAAGCAGAAATATTATATTAAGTGCAAATCCTATAAAATAGCAGAAATAGTATGATTTAGCAGAAATGCTGTATTTAGCACAAATACTGAAAAGCAGCACAAATGCTATGACTTAGCACAATAGTAATAACTTAAATAGAAAAATTGGAAAAGCAAAATGGACAGCTGCAAAAAGTCCCACAAGCACAGAGAGACACACACAGGATCAAATTCAGTCAACCAGTCTAAATATATTGAATTTAAATCATACAATAAGATGCTCCCATAAAAACTCTCTCTCGCCTCTCTCTCTCCCTCTCTCTGTCTCACACACACACACACACACACACACACACACACACACACACACACACAACACACAGGAGAAAATCAAGTTTCTAGGTCAGTCAAGCAGCCTGGGAGCTGCTAAATTTGAATCCACCAATCAGAGAGGCTGTGTACTTTTTCCCCGCCAAAACAGGTGCAGCCGTTTTTACACACACAGAGCACAGAGACATAATTTCTGCAGTGAATTTCTCATAGTGAGGATTCCTCTCAAACAAATGGCCATAATTTCCTAACCGTAGGGGCTAGAACAGTCATTCTTAGACCGTTGTGTTCAGAAGAGATGGGGGAATCTTCAAGTGTTGACAATTTATCATTAAAATATGAATTATTGAAGATATTTGACTTCTAATGCACCATAACTGAGTAGAGGCAAAGCCAAAACTGCCTTGACTTGCCCTCAAACAATGCTTTGTAACTCAAAATCTATTTGGAGTATCGATATCATTCTTTCACCGTAAGAGACAGCAGGCTTTGGTGAACAGTCATGGAAATTTTCAGGTCTCTGTGGAAATCCATCAAAAGATATGACAGGAGAAAAAAGTGCCTCATTTCCAGAGTTTGAAATCTGAAGAAATCTGAGCGAGGGACGAATTTCCTACCCTCAAACAAACCCAATTCATGGCCAAATGGTAATAGGTGAGAAAGAAATTCTTGAATTGTGAGTGTCAGGAGTGTCTGAAGATATATTGGCACAAGCCTCATGTCTTAACTTCGCTGCGTTAAGGAGATATGACGATTTGAAAATGCCTCTCATTAGAGAAATCCAGCGGTGATTTTGAACAAGCTCTCCATTGACTTTCTATGCAGTTTCCAGACTTTGTGTTGGTCTGAGATTTGCCAAAATTCTATTATACAGAAATACTGTAATCAGCACATATACTGTAACATGACAGAAATTCCACCACTTAGTAGTAATATTATAACATAACACAAATATTATGATTTGGCACAAAAACCATGATTTGGCAAAATACTATGATTGAGCAGAAGTACTAAGATGTAGTAAAAGTACTTTAATTTAACAGAAATACAATTATGGAGGAGTAATACTTTAAAAAGGGAGAAATATTGATACACACACACATACACAGAGCCTAAAGGGAAGAGTATTTGTGCCATGAAGTGTAAACAAGAATGTGAGGTCCATATTAGAAAAGCTGGTAAAATCATAAAAGTTTGCAGAATTGTAATAAATGATCAATATGAATTAGTGGTCTGTGACAGTGTATTAATTTGTAGGAAAAAAACATGTTGACCAAGGTGGAATTGAACCCACGACCTTTGGGTTGCAGACCTGTGTCATTACCAACTGCGCCACTGGGAAGAGAACGGCGCCTGGAAAACAGGGTGATGAGCAGTCAGAATTAGATTGCGGTGAGGGCGAAAACGCTGTTTTTTGGAGTTACAAAGCGTCGTGTAACTCAAAAACTAGGTGGACTAGAAGCATAATTCTTGTACTGGGTGAATCAGCGTACTTTCGTGTGTACTTTGACTGTGATTTGCATTGCTCTTTGTACATCTGTCGCTGAGATATGACGAGAGAAGAAAGGGCAGACCTCAGATATGATTGGCTGGCTGGGAAGCCGTGCAGGCCCTGATATGTAAATTTTATATGTATGAGTCCTCACAGAGGATTAGCTGCCTGGGGACCTGGCAGAAATATATACAAATAGTATGATTAAGCATAAATACTACATTTAGTAGAAATACTATGTTTTAGCACAAATACTATAAAATGGCAGAAATACTATAATTAAGCAGAAATACTATATTTGGCAGAAACACTATATTTAGTACAAATCTTATGAAATAGCAGAAATAGTATGATTTAGCAGAAATGCTGTATTTGGCACAAATCTCATAAAATAGCAGAAATAGTATGATTTAGCAGAAATGCTGTATTTAGCACAAATACTGAAAAGCAGCAGAAATGCTATGACTTAGCACAACAGTAATAACTTATAGAAAAATTGGAAAAGCAAAATGGACAGCTGGAAAAATCCTGAACATGCTAAGGGTCCCTCAAATCTAATTGTTAATTGAAAAAAAAAAAAAAAAATAGCAAAAAAGTATAACAGTCACACAATCACAAATATGGGCACATATGGAAACACACATGCACAGAGAGACACACAGGACCAAATTCAGTCAACCAGTCTAAATATATTGAATTTAAGTGATATAATAAGATGCTCCCATCAAAAGGCTCTCTCTCGCTCTCTCTCTCTCTCTCTCACACACACACACACACACACACACACACACAGAGCCTAAAGGGAACAGTATTTGTGCCATGGAGTGTTAACAAGAATCTGAGGTCCATATTACAAAAGCTGCTAAAATCATAAAAGTTGCAGAATTGTAATAAATGATGAATATGAATTAGTGGTCTGTGATAGTGTATTAATTTGTAGGAAAAAACACATGTTGCCCAAGGTGTAATTGAACCCATGACCTTTGGGTTGCAGACCTGTGTCATTACCAGCTGCGCCACTGGGAAAGAGAGCGGCGCCTGGAAAACAGGGTGATGAGCAGTCAGAATCAGATTGCGGTGAGAGGCGGCAACGCCGTTTTTGCAGTTACAAAACGTCGTGTAAATCAAAAACTCGGTGGACTAGAAGCATAATTCTTGTACTAGGTGAATCAGCGTACTTTCGTGTACTTTGACTGTGATTTGCATTACTCTTTGTACATCTGTCGCTGAGATATGACGAGAGAGAAAGGGCAGACCCCAGATATGATTGGCTGGCTGGGAAGCCGTGCAGGCCCTGATATGTATTTGTATGTATCAGTCCTCACAGAGGATTAGCTGCCTGGGGACCTGGCAGAAATATATAGAAATAGTATGATTATGCATAAATACTACATTTTTTAGAAAACTATATTAAGCACAAATCCTATAAAAAGCAGAAATACTATATTAAGCAATATAAATATCCTCTAAAATCCTATAAAAAGCAGTAAAACTGTACTATGATTTGGTAGAAAAACCTAATTAATCAAAAATACTAAATTTGGCAGAAATAGCAGAAACACTATATTTAGCACAAATCTTATGAAATAGCAGAAAGAGTATGATTTAGCAGAAATGCTGTATTTAGCACAAATCTCATAAAATAGCAGACATAGTATGATTTTGCAGAAAAGCTGTATTTAGCACAAATACTGAAAAGCAGCAGAAATGCTATGACTCAACACAATAGTAATAACTTAAAAAAGAAAAGCAAAATGGACAGCTGAAAGAATCCTGAACATGCTAAGGGTCCCTCAAATGTAATTGTTAAATGAAAAAAATCAGCAAAAAAAAGTATAACAGTGACACAATCACAAATATGGACACATATGGAAACACACATGCACAGAGAGACACACACAGGATCAAATTCAGTCAACCAGTCTAAATATATTGAATTTAAATCATATAATAAGATGCTCCCATAAAAACTCTCTCGCCCTCCCTTTCTCTCTCTCTCTGTCACACACACACACACACACACACACACACACACACACACACGGAGAGAAAATCAAGTTTCTAGGTCAGTCAAGCAGCCTGGGAGCTGCTAAATTTGAATCCACCAATCAGAGAGGCTGTATACTTTTTCCCGCCAAAACAGGTGCAGCCGTTTTACACACAGAGCACAGAGACAGGATTTCTGCAGTGAATTTCTCATAGTGAGGATTCCTCTCAAACAAATGGCCATAATTTCCTAACCGTGAGGGGCTAGAACAGTCATTCTTACACGTTTTGTTCAGAAGAGATGGGGAATCTTAAAGTGTTGACAATTTATCATTAAAATATGAATTATTGAAGATATTTGACTTCTAATGCACCATAACTGAGTAGAGGCAAGCGAAATCTGCCTTGACTTGCCCTCAAACAATGCATTCTAACTCTAAATCTATTTGGAGTATCAATATCATTCTTTCACCGTAAGAGACAGCAGGCTTTGGTGAACAGTCATGGAAATTTTCAGGTCTCTGTGGAAATCCAACAAAAAGTTATGACGAGAGAAAAAAGTGGTTCATTTCCAGAGTTTGAAATCTGAAGAAATCTGAGCGAAGGACGAATTTCCTACCCTCAAACAAGTCTAACTCATTTCAGAATGGTAATAGGTGAGAAACAAATTCTTGAATTGTGGCGTCAGGAGTGTCTGAAGATATCACGGGGACAAGCCTCATGTCGTAACTTTGCTTCGTTAGGGAGATATGACGATTCGAATATGCCTCTCATTACAGAAATCAAGCGGTGATTTTGAACAAACTCTCCATTGACTTTCTATGGAGAGTTTTCTGACTTTGTGTTGGTCTGAGGAGATTTGCGAAAATTCTATAAATCCCACAACAATGATAGTGACATTTTCAGAAAGCCAGCAAAAATACCTATGTTTTGATGTATAATTTGTGGGGGTTGAGTGAAAATTGATCAAGTAGCAAGAAGTTGTTCGGATATGAAGAGAAGACTGCAAAACCTTCAGTGGCACACTGAAAGCCAAGTGCATAGCAACCATAACAACGCATGTATTTCGTGAAAAATCACAAAATGAAACTCAAAACTTAAAGAGGATAAGATGAAAACTGTAACAGATATGAAAAAGCTGATTTATACCTGAATAGCCCAATAATTTCAAAACATTTTAAAGTTTGAATGGCTGTTCTAGGTGAAAGTATGAATAAGTAGATAAGTTTCAAAAATTAGCAAGTTTTAGCATAATTGCGGAAGTTTTCCATTCATTTCAATGGGACAAAAAATTGCATAAAAAGCTTAATATTTTAAAAAGTATAACAGCAAAAAATACCAAAAGATATAGCGCACATTAGCAGAAATAGCAGAATAGTTTAAAATTTGAACAGTGAAAATCGGCTGAAAATTGTGGAAGTAGTTAAGTGCCAAAAAACGTACAAAAAGTAGCAACTAGAATAATAATAAAGAATAAAGAGAAACAGGAAAACAATAGTGTGGATGCCTTAAAGCATCCACACAATAATAAAGTATAAAGAATAAAGAGAAACAGGAACTCAATAGTGTGGATGCTTAAAGCATCCACACAATAACTAGAAAGCGAAAATTTCAGAAGAAATTTTATGTGTGCCTATGCGCTGCTAATCACTGTAGTTTGCCATTCATACGGCTACAGAGAGCAAAACTCAGAAGAGCAGCCATTCTCCACCATGAACTATGGTAAAAACAAACACCGCTCACGCTTCACAGATGACAGCTTACAGTTTTGTGTAAAGATGAAGTTACTTTGTACAGCGCCCGATTTGCAGGCGCTGTGCACACAGGTTCATGAGCAGAAGTCCCATTGTACCACGGCAGACCCGACAATGTTTGCATGAACACACTTTGAAGCATTACATTATAGACCACTTTTCACACATGCATTCACTTTTGTTTTTGTTATTTTTACACAGTGTTCTGAATTATGAACAATGGTCTACAGCCAATCCTGTGTATTATTACAAACTTTGGTTGTGAGATTCAGATAACTATTTAATAAAAGCTAAATATTTTATATGAGAGTAAGAAAGAAAAGTATATCTTTGTGTCCACCTTTCTCTGTTAATGCCTAGCTCCCCCCTAAAAGCTTTGCTAGATCCGCCCCTGCACAGTTACCAGCTGTCAGCTACACAAAAAAGGAGCTTGGTCTTTGTCTCTCAGAAACAACTCATAACTTCCTTCAACTCATTCATGTCACCTAAAGTGTAAACCTGTTTCTCCATCACCAGTTCAGCTCTGATGATTCAGTAAGGACATCTCCTGATTTCATCTTCATGCTCCAGCAAACATCAGCTGATACTAGAAATTAAAATCAAAAGAATTCTAACAACAGCTGATCAAGCTTAAACGTGCTGCTGTTGTTTAGCGCGATAAATAAGAGCGAACAGCCGATCATTGATCAGTTTCATGATTGACGTTTCAACACGCGAGAGAATGACAGGGGAGGCTTCGTAACGACAGAATAAATCATAATGTTTTCTCTGAATGTGGGACGATTCCGTTTGTGCGGCACGGCAACTCTATGAACTAACCCTAATGAATAAAATAAAGTCCAACATCAGTAACTTAAATGCGCACACAGCTGTATATAAACTCCCGTGGCATTACGATTGTAAAGGTCAACGAAAATAAATTACACCTAAACTCGGTTTATATCTGACCCAAATAGAGAGCGACCGGGTGCTGACACGAGTGTCACCCGCCTCAATATAAGCCAAGCCTGGGTGCTTTTTCACGAAGGGTTGCTAGCGGCGCGAGCTAACTATGCTAGCGGCGCTAGCTAGCTAGCCGACTATCAGCAACACATAAGAGAACTGCTGCTAAATAAACTACACCTAAACTCGGTTTATATCTGACCCAAATAGAGAGCGACCGGGTGCTGACACGAGTTTCACCCGCCTCAATATAAGCCAAGCCTGGGTGCTTTTTCACGAAGGGTTGCTAGCGGCGCGAAACTAACTATGCTAGCGGCGCTAGCTAGCTAACCGACTATCAGCAACACATAAGAGAACTGCTGCTAAATAAACTACACCTAAACTCGGTTTATATCTGACCCAAATAGAGTGCAGTTCATAACTTCTTACCTGAAATTCAGTTCACCTCACGCTCCTGCCTTCGCTTTCCCTGATCCATGATTGACCACCGCGTTAGCAATCGCCTGCCCGGCCTCATATGTCTCGTTGGCGGCATATCCTTTCTGTCACACACACGGTGGGTAGCTGCCCTCTGTTGTAGCTCCACCACCAAACAACTCAGTTATTTTTTCCACATCCAGCTGTAACTCTGATTCTATCACGAGCATTTGCGAGAGACGAGAGGTGAAGCGACAGAGAGTCCCTCGCTATCCATTTGCAGCCAAGTCGCGGCAGCTAGCTAGGTAGCCGGCTAGCTGTCAGGCAGGACCGGCGTAGTCAGAGCACTGTCGCTAAATATGGGATGTCTTGATAAAACAAGCAGATATTTGAAGTTTACACACCTACATTCTCGCCTGAAAATATCTTAAAAGCTTATTTTGTGACCTAGAAACACGAATAAAAGACATATAAAAAAGCGAAGTGGTGGCCGCCATTGTTCACTCTGTAGAGGCGTGCTATGAATTGTGGGATATTGAGTTTTCCACCAAGCATTACCGTAACTTTTGAATGATTTGCGCAACCTTAAAAATTCCAATGGCTCCTGAAAGCAGCGACGCTGTGCGCACCGTTGAAATTGTCATCATTACGGTAATCCAAATAAGGGTAGACAGGCTGTACCACTCCCGGCATACCACTAGAGAGCCAACACACCACAAATGAAGTCTGTTTATTTGGCGCCAAAAGATGAATTGGCCTAAATTTGCACTAAAATATTAATATTTAAAAACTATAAAGTCATGAACACCAAAAGTCATGACATAATAGTCCAACTCAACCGCACAAAATGATCTAACATATGTAACCCTAATGTCAAAACTAATCGGCAGAGGAGCGGGGAAAATTTTCACTAAAATATTAATATTTAAAAAACTATAAAATTCATAAACACCAAAAGTCATAGCACACCATTCCAGATCCGGCCGCACAAAATGAGGTAACATATATGAAGCTTGTCTCAAAACTGCGGGCGAGATTCGCTGCAAAATTTCAGGCGGAAACTGGAGAATAATAATAACTAGAAAATTTGCATTTCCTCTTGAAAATGCTGTGTGGATGCCTAATGCTGAAGCTGTCTGTTCAAAAACTGAAAAAGATGAAAAGTTGCAAAAAGTTGTATGGTGGTGAAAAAAAAATGTTGCCTTGAGCAGGATTTCAACCTGGCCCTCTTAGTCTCAAGGCGGTAACTCATCTCACTGTGCCAAAGTCACTCTCAATTCATAAACTCATTTTCACAAAGAAGAGGTGGAGAGACTGACAATTTTGCTGAAATGAGCAGAAGCTGCTGAGAATTGTGCTGGTAAGAGGAGAAAAGGCTGAAAATTTTGCAGAAAAGAGGTGAATCAGCAGAATTTCTGCTTAAAAGAGTTTTCCTGAAAACAGCTGAGATTTGTGCTAATAAGAGGTGAAAAGGCTGAAAATTTTGCAGAAGAGGTGAACAAGCAGAATTTGGGCTGAAAAGGGTGAAAATTCTGCTGAAAACAGTTCAGTCAGCAGAAGTTCTGCTGAAAAGTGTTCTGCAGAACTCTTTTCAAATTCTGCTGAAAAGATGTTTTGCTGAAAATAGCTGAAAAAGCTGGGAAACTGAAAATTTTGCTGAAAAGGGGTGAAAAAGCTGAAATTGAGTTAAAAAAGTTTCTCTGCGTAAAACAGGTTTCTGCTTAAAACAGCTAATAAGTTGAGATTTGTGCTGAAAACAGGTGTTCAAATCCATGACCAGGATTTAAACCTGGCCCTTCTGGTCTCAAGGAAGCTACTCATCTCACTGAACTAAACTTGTTCCGACAAACACAAGAGATGGAGAAACTGACAATTTTGCTAAATGAGCAGAAGCTGCTGAGTTTTGTGCTGAGAAGATGTGAAAAGCTGAAAAATTTGCAGAAAAGAGGTGAATCAGCAGAATTTCTGCAGAAAAGATGGAAAGAAGAAGAACATTGCACTGAAAAGAGGTAAATCAGCAGAATTTCTGCTGAAAAGAGTTTTTTTTGAAAACAGCCCCAAAAATGGAATTTGTGCTGAAAAGGGGTGAAAAAATGAAAATTTTGCTGAAAAGGGTGAAGAAGGTAAAGTATACCAAATCAAAGTATTTGTGCCAAAACATAGTGTTTCTGCCATATTGTGGTATTTGTGCCACAAAAGTTACTACATTACAACATGAATACTGGATTAAAGATGAAAAAACTGGCAACAAATTCCTCCACTACAAACCAGTCTGATACCACTTCTTTGCAGTGTTCACATTTACTAAGGCACTACCCAAAAGGCGTCACAAGAGGGCACTCCAACACAAGAGATGACCTATGTACACTGATGCACTTAGTAACAGTCAGCCTCCTACTTAGACACTCGTAATACAGCGATATTACAGTGTACAAATTCACATAAATATGATTTGGCAGAAATACTAAACTTTGGCACAAATACTATAATTGAGTACAAGTACTCTAAGATAACAGAAATACTATGATTTAGCAGAAATACAATGTTTTGCAGAAACACTGTAATTTCACTCAAATACTATGAGATAGCAGTAATACTATGATTTGGCAGAAATGCTACGTTTTAGTACAAATACTATGACAAAGCAGAAATACTATGACTTAAGTAATACTATCACAAAGGGATTCCTCAAAATACTGTGAAATTGCAGTAATTCTATGATTTGGCAGAAATACGGTTGCCATACACAAATACAATGCTTTGGTACAAATACTATATTTTGGTTTGAATACTATGATTTGCAACAAATACTATGATTTGGCACGAGTAGTATGATTTAGTACAAATAATACGAATTGGCAGAAATACTGTGACTTAGTAGTAATACTATAACATAACAGATATACTGTTATGTTGCAGACAGTCTATGTTTGAACCTGGCCCGCCCTCCTGGGCTCAAAGCGACTACTCATCTCACTGTGCCAAACTGACTCTCACAAGGAAGGAGATGGAGACTGACAATTATGGTGAAATGAGCAGAAGCTGCTGAGAATTGTGCTCATAAGAGGTAAAAGGGCTGAAAATTTTGCAGAAAAGAGGTAAATCAACAGAATTTCTGCAGAAAAGAGGAAAAGAAGCAGAACATTGCGCTGAAAAGAGGTGAATGAGCAGAATTTCTGCTGAAAAGAGGCAGAACAACCTGGTTCTGCTCAAATTCACCAATCAGAGGTACTGCTTCTGTCTGCTTCATCAGGCTGTTTACTTGTATGTATTTCTGCCATGTGGTGTTGACAAGAATCTGAGGTCCATATTAGAAAAGCTGCTAAAATCATAAAAGTTTGCAGAATTGTAATAAATTAGCAATATAAATTACAGGTCTGTGATAGTGTATAAATTTGAAGTGAAAAAAAAATATTGACCAAGGTGGTTTGAACCCACGACCTTTGGGCCGCAGACCCGTGTCATTACCAATTGCGCCACCTGGAAAGGGGCGGCGGTACCTGAAAACCAGATTGATAACCAGTCAGAAATAGATCGCGGTGAGAGGTGAAAAACGCCGTTTTGGAGTTACAAAACGTCGTGTAACTCAAAAACTAGGAGGGCTAGCAGCATAATTCTTGTACTGGGTGAATCAGCGGACATTGGTGTACTTTGACTGCGATTTTCATAGCTCTTTCTACCTCCATCGCGGAGATATGACGAGAGAAGAAACGGCTTCATTTTCGGAGTTTGAAAACTGAGGCGAGGACATATTTCCACCCTCAAAGAAACGTAATTTATGGCTCAACAGTAAGATGACAGTAAAACTGCTCACACCATGACTGTCAGTAGTGTCTGAAGATAAATTGGCAGCATGCAGATGAATCTTACAAAGAAGCTCAGAGGAGAGACTGAGCTTGTATTTCCACCCCAAACTGGTAGGGGATGCTCTTTATTAAACACTTGCTTGTGCTACAATGTGCTTCAAGGCTCATTAACAGCATAACAGAACTCACTTATGGTACTGCATTCTTCCTATAAAACAATAACTGTCAGTGACTTTGTACCGTAGTATAAACACAACATTCAAGACAACAGTTAAAAAGTAACGTAACCATAAACAATGAAACAAGAACATCTAAACAGCAGCACATGTCCCAAGGCATGATGGGAGAGAACTAGCTGTTCCACCAACACGCCACATTATTTATGATTTATGATTTGGCAGAAACACTGGGACTTGGTATAAATACTATGATTTACATGAAATACTTTGACTTAGCAGAAATTCTGTAATCTAGCAAAAGCACTTCAGCATAGCAGAAATTCTATGATTGAGCAGAATTACTAGGATTTAGCACAAACACTATGATTTGTCTAAAAAAAAACCTTTATTTTGCAGTTATATTGTGATTTGGCAGAAATGCTGTGCTTTGGAACAAGTACAAAGATTTGGCAGAAATACTATGAGCAGTAATAATATAACATAGCAGAAATACTGTTATTTTGTGGAAATAGTATGCTTTAGCACAAATACCATGATTTGGCAAAAACACTGATTTAACAGAAATACTATGATTTAGCAGAAGTACTAAGATGTAGTAGAAGTACTTTGATTTAACAGAAATACTATTATGGAGGAGTAATACTTTAACATGGGAGAAATATTGATACAGACACACAAACATACACATACACAGAGCCTAAAGGGAACAGTGGCTGTTAAGAGTCTGGGCTTGGTATATCTAGGTCAGTTAAATTAGCTGCACCTGCTGTAATCAGCCCTACACACACAGACACAGAGAGGTATAAGTTTTCTGCAGTGTATTTCTCACATTCACATTCAGGATTCCCCTCGAACCTCCTGGTCTCAAGGCAGCTACTCATCTCACTGAGCCAAACTCATTCTCACAAAGAAGAGGTAGATAGACTGACAATTGGGCTGAAATTATCAGAAGCTGCTGAGAACTGTGCTGATAAGAGGCAAAAAGGATGAAAATTTTGCAGAAAAGAGGTGAATCAGCAGAATTTCTGTGAAAAGAGGCAAAGAAGCAGAACGTTGCGCTGAAAAGAGGTGAATCAGCAGAGTTTCTGCTGAAAAGAGTTTTTTTTCTGAAAACGGCCAAAAAGCTGGAATTTGTGCTGAAAAGTGGTGAAAAAATGAAAATGTTGCTGACAAGGGGTGAAGAAGCTAAAGTATACCAAATCAAAGTGTTTGTGCCAAAACATGGTATTTCTGCCATATTGTGGTACTTGTGCCACAAAAGTTACTACATTACAACATGAATACGGATTAAAGATGAAAGAAACTGGCAACAAATTCCTCCACTACAAACCAGTCTGATACCGCTTCTTTGCAGTGTTCACGTTTACTAAGGCACTACCAAAAGGCGCCACAAGAGGGCACTCCAACACAACAGATGACCTATGTACACTGATGCACCTAGTAACAGTCAGCCTCCTACTTAGCCACTACGTAATACAGCGATATTACAGTGTACAAATTCACATAAATTTGCAGGGGAACAAACAAAGCAGGAACAAGCCCAAAACAATCAAATAACTGTGCTGCCATAGCTATAAGCTAACTAGCACATACGCTAAAGGTAAGTAAAACCAATACACACAAGTAGCAGTGTAAACATCTTAAGCATGGAACATTAACTCACGTTTATGTGACACACACCATCTAACAAATACAGGATGGGCTATTTGCTCCCCTTCCCAGCAGCTCTCTCCTCAATCGTTAGCCCAGGAGCGAAGGAAGACCATCTAGCTCAGAAGTCCCATGAATTCCCTCACTGCTCAGAGGCTGCTGGGTAATGTAGCTCACAATAACACAGGTTTTTCTACAAGCACAGATACTATAACATAGCAGAAATACTGTGATTTTGTTGAAATACTATGCTTTAGGACAAATACTATGATTTGGCAGAAATACTATGTTTTAGGACATATACTATGATTTGGCTCAAATACTATGAGCAGTAATAATATAACATAGCAGAAATACTATTATTTGGGTGAATGCTATTGTTTGGCACAAACACTATGATTTAGCACTGTACAGAATGGTGTACGTCAGTTTAATGCTGGGTGGTGCTGCAATAGTAGCTATCCTCGGTCAGAAGGAGGCTGGCATCCAGGGATTAGATTACCACAGGTGGAGTTTATTGGCAGTCAGATGGATGTTACAGGAGATATGGCATACAGTAGGAGGATGTGGAGGGTGATATGGTGTGGTTTCTATGATTAAGAACAGGGTATACATTACAACATGAATACGGATTAAAGATTAAAGAAACTGGCAACAAATTCCTCCACTACAAACCAGTCTGATACCACTTCTTGCAGTGTTCACATTTACTAAGGCACTACCCAAAAGGCGTCACAAGAGGGCACTCCAACACAAGAGATGACCTATGTACACTGATGCACTTAGTAACAGTCAGCCTCCTACTTAGCCACTACATAATACAGCAATATTACAGTGTCCAAATTCACATAAATATGATTTGGCAGAAATGCTAAACTTTGGCACAAATACTATAATTGAGTACAAGTACTCTAAGATAACAGAAATACTATGATTTAGCAGAAATACAATGTTTTTGCAGAAACACTGTAATTTCACTCAAATACTATGAGATAGCAGTAATACTATGATTTGGCAGAAATACCACGTTTTAGTACAAATACTATGACAAAGCAGAAATACTATGACTTAGAAGTAATACTATAACAAAGGGATTCCTCAAAATACTATGAAATTGCAGTAATTCTATGATTTGGCAGAAATACGGTTGCCATTACAAATACAATGCTTTGGTACAAATACTATATTTTGATTTCAA
>NW_024108947.1:125940-156593 GCF_013358895.1 Oreochromis aureus | reverse complement strand
TTTACATTAGACCAGGTTGTTCTGGTTCAAAAATGAAATCATCACTTTAAAACTGCTTTTTGTATTTATCCAGGTCATCCTTGTTAGATGATTTGAAACATGTGAAAAAAGCATAAACAAAATAAATCTGCAAGGAAGAAAGACCTTTCTCAGCACTGTACTGCAGACAAAACCTTTACTTACCAGACTTGAGACGATCAGATCAGTATCCTAGAGAAAGGAAACACATCAGATCACTGTTTAATGACTTACACTGTTGAACCTCTTCACACACAATCCAATTTACTGTGACATGAAATAACTAGTAAAATCCTCAATTTCTTCAAGCCTTTATGAACTCACTGTAGTCTGAAGAGGACAAACTTTAGTTACAGACTCTCACATGGCGATAACATGTGTAATAAAGGCATGCTTACTACAGAAGTGCAAAGAAGAGGCACCAATATTTGTTGGTACAGATTATGGCTTTTTAGCTCCATCATTTTCTATCACAAGTTAGTGCTTAATAAAGTGCGGAAAAACCACAACTGTTAACCTCATTTCAGATTAAAAATGTTGAATACCATTTAAAAAAAAATAAAATAAAACATAGAATCAATGGAAAACCTCGTCAGGTTTTAGTTCTGATCTGAATATGTAAATCCTAAAATACATGTAAATTTTGACATGTCATAGTAACAACAGTGGCACACCATTTTTGCAATTAAAATTTCTTAAAAATTATAATAAACAGTCCTTCCATTGTACCTGTTGACAGGAATCTTTTTGTATTTTGCAATATTTCCCTTTTATAAATAATTTTCAAACACACTATATCAAGCAAATTATTAAGAAACTAATTTAAACTTAGTGTATATAAATTACACACAGGCTTTAACATACACAACATTGCCTACTCACAACTCTGGTTCTCTTAGTTTTTTATTATTGCTTAAAAGTTCAACCTACCACTTCTATTCACTCAGGCAAAAATACTTCTATAGTGGTCTGACTTTAATGTAATACATAAGCAGAATATGAGTGAAGATATAAATCAACAACTGTGGTGCTCTTAAGTGTTTAAGCTACCACTTACACTAACTCACCTAAAATGCGTTCATAGTTGTGTCTGCTACGTGAATCCACAAACAAATGGAGAACATGAACAACTGTATAAAAACAGTTGTTTGTGTTCAAACATAAAAATCAGACATAAATGGCCTATTAAACTTCAGGGACAGTCAGAGGTCATGTGTGGGGACTTTGCTGCTACAAGGTATAAATTCTGACCATTTGTTTTTGCCCATCAGTAAATGGTAATGTCACAAAAACCAAACTACGTTAGGTAAATTGCTAAACATGTTACACAGTGACAATGTCATATTACTGCAGTTACAATTGCTGCTTACTTACCAGCAAAGGCAAAACCGAAGTTCTGTTTCACTCTGTGTAACAAAAGAACAAAAATACAGAATCAGACAACTGAAATCAGCATCAGAGTCAATACTGCATCACAATCTGTAGTGAAAAAAAACATCTGTTAAATTCTTTGTTTACAACAGCTTTACTATAAACACCCCAACAACCTTATTAAAGATTTCCGTCTTTATTAAGGTGATGTGTCGTTTTATCAATCTGCAATAAGCCACAGAAATTCCTCATTAACGTAAAGCTCTTATACGTTGGTGCTATTACATAACACAGCAGATACCACAAGCAATGATTTGCAAGGAAGAAAGACTTTTCCCAGCACTGTACCTCAGACAAAATGAACTCACTTTAGTCTAAAGAGGGCAAAATTTAATTGCAGAGTCTCAAATGGCCTTAACATGTGTGATAAAAACAATAATTACTGCAGAAATGCTTTGATAAGCCTTTAAAATTAAAATTAGACATAAATGGCCTATTAAACTACAGGGACATTTTTAGGGACACTCAGAGGTCTAGTGGGGGGGCTTTACTGCTTATAAATCCTAAAATGTGTTTTTGCCCATGAGCAAATGGCAAGATATCACAAAAAGCCAAACTATTGTATGTAAATTGCTAAACATGTTACACAATCCCAATGTCATATTGCTTCAGTTACAATCACTGTTTACTCACCAGCAAAGGCAAAACCAAGCTTCTATTTCACTCTGTGTAACAAAAGACAAAGAGCAAAAATACAGGATCAGAAAACTCAAATTAGCATCAATACTGCATCACTCTCTGTTGTCAAAAAGATTCACTAAACTTCTTTGTTTACTACAGCTGGAATACAAACAACAACTCTCCTCTGTTTTCTTTGGTCTACATCTCATTTAAGATTGCAATAACACTCATACATGAAAAACTGCACGATATATTTTTAAGTCTTTAATATTTGAGGTGGTCTGCATTCAAATTCTACTTCCTCAAATATTATCAACTGCACATAGTATCATTAAATATGCTGTAGTTTTAAAATAAATATCTATGTACCATACTAATAATAATATACTGCCATATTTTATTTATGTGAAGGTGGGCTGTTGTTTATTTCATTAATTTTCCACAAAGTGAGAATTTAAACTGTGCTGCAGATTTAGGTTGGCACAAACAAGCCTTTGTTAAACAGTTCTTAAAAACTAAAGTCTCCTGTTTAGGAGTTCTTATTATTCTTGAGCTATGTACACAGGTACTTTTGAAAATGGAGATTTTTCTATGCGTTTGCACCTTTCGTCCACACTTAAACGGCGTTTTCGGTGACTGAAAACGGAGATTTCTAGAAACGCCTGCCAGGATATTTTCGAAAACTCCATTTTTGCATTTACGTGTGGACGAGAAAAACGGAGAAAACGCAGCGTCAAAGATGTGCGCCTTTTTTGACGTCACACTGTGCGCCACGTTATTGTTTGTTAATTGTACTCTCTGCAGTGTTTAAATGCTTACATATACACACACAGTTACTGTCCCTCCACACACATGACTCGGTTCTGCTTTTATGCCCCATCTTCGTTTGCTATTTCCCACCGAGGCTTCTAGACTTCTGATTGGCCAACATTTCTACAGGGTTAGGAATATATCGCCACCTGTTGCTTTGTCATGTTCCTAGCAGCGTTTTCCTTCATTTCTGCATTTACGTGTGGACGGGATTGTTTTTTAAAACGAAAACGGAAAATCTCAGTTTTCAAAAATACCCGTGTATGTGGGGACAAAGCCTATGTTTAATCCTCAGTTTCTCCCCCCCTCCTTTCTCTTAATTAACCCACAAGACCTGCACCCAAGTGACTCTTTTTCTCCCGTGTTCGGTCAGAGGCGGTAAAATGGCTCCTTTGATCTTGCCGACAGCTGACACTGAATCTAAGATGGGGGTTCTTTAGAAACTTTACAGCATAAAGAATGAGGCTGTTTTAACTAACTGATTTGTGAAGAGAGCTAACTGCACCTTATTTAACAGACTGAAAAACACGAACACACCAAATGTAATTAATAAAACAACACAATAACCGTGGTTTACAGTCAAATGAATTATCTTCATTTCACACTGGTCTCATAAGAGCGCTAGTCGTTAGCGTTAGCTCATCAAACACTGCTTTTACATACAAAAATGACAATTTTTCAATAAAAAGCAACCATTGTGTTACTTTAATATGAGTTATACCTCGGCTGGCTTTATAAATCACTAACAAGAACTCGTTAAATCGCGCAAACAGAGTATAGACATTTCGGAGAGAGGAGAGGAGAAACAGAGCAGCAGCACTCACCGAGAGCGGACTCAACGAAGTGTGCGGAGAGGCGGATGTCAGCCAGTCAGGTAAAAGAAGAGGCGTTCACGGGTAGTAGGAAATTCCAGTATTACACACAATGGGCATTGTAAACATCAAAAATGTAGGTAATTTTAAATATTTTATACAATATTTATTTGCTACAGAAAAAGCTAGCAGAACTTTAATTCTATAAGTTGAATAAATATTATTAGAAGGCTCTTCTCCTGAACACCAACACCAAATAGCTGGTGATAGAGTTCACCAGACCTAAAAAACAAACAAACAACCAGTCCAGGACAGTCTGCAAAGATGTTTTAAAGACAATATATTAATATATATATAAACCTTATCCAGTAAGGATTCCCCTCAAACAAATGGCTATAATTTCCCAACCGTAGGGGCTAGAACGGTCATTCTTACACCGTTTTGTTCAGAAGAGATGGGGGAATCTTCAAGTGTTGACAATTTATCGTTAAAATATGAATTATTGAAGATAATTGACTTCTAATGTACCATAACTTAGTAGAGGCGAAGCGAAAACTGCCTTGACTTGCCCTCAAACAACGCCTTCTAACTCTAAATCTATTTGGAGTATCGATATCATTCTTGCACCGTAAGAGACAGCAGGCTTTGGTGAACAGTCATGGAAATGTTCAGGTCTCTGTGGAAATCCATCAAAAAGATATGACGAGAGAAAAAGTGGTTCATTTCCAGAGTTTGAAAGCTGAAGAAATCTGAGCGAGGGACAAATTTCCTACCCTCAAACAAACCCAATTCATGGCCAAATGGTAATAGTTGAGAAAATAATTCTTGAATTGTGAGCGTCAGGAGTGTCTGAAGATATATTGGCACAAGCCTCATGTCTTAACTTCGCTTCGTTAAGGAGATATGACGATTTAAAAATGCCTCTCATTAGAGAAATCCAGCGGTGATTTTGAACAAGCTCTCCATGGACTTTCTATGCAGAGTTTCCACACTTTGTGTTGGTCTGAGGAGATTTGCCAAAATTCTAATATACAGAAATACTGTAATCAGCACATATACTGTAACATGACAGAAATTTCTCCACTTAGTAGTAATACTATAACATAACACAAATATTATGATTTGGCACAAAACCATGATTTGGCAAAATACTATGATTGAGCAGAAGTACTAAGATGTAGTAAAAGTACTTTGATTTAACAAAAATACAATTATGGAGGAGTAATACTTTAAAATGGGAGAAATATTGATACACACACACATACACAGAGCCTAAAGGGAACAGTATTTGTGCCATGGAGTGTTAACAAGAATCTGAGGTCCATATTAGAAAAGCTGCTAAAATCATAAAAGTTTGCAGAATTGTAATAAATAATCAATATGAATTAGTGGTCTGTGATAGTGTAGTAAATTGTAGGTAAAAAAACATGTTAACCAAGGTGGAATTGAACCCACGACCTTTGGGTTGCAGACCTGTGTCATTACCAACTACGCCACTGGGAAAGAGAACCAGTGTCTGGAAAACAGGGTGATGACCACTCAGAATCAGATTGCAGTGAGAGGCAAAAACGCCGTTTTTGGAGTTACAAAACGTGGTGTAACTCAAAAACTAGGTGGACTAGAAGCATAATTCTTGTACTGGGTGAATCAGTGGACTTTGGTGTACTTTGACTGTGATTTGCATTGCTCTTTGTACATCTGTCGCTGAGATATGACGAGAGAAGAAAGGGCAGACCTCAGATATGATTGGCTGGCTGGGAAGCCGTGCAGGCCCTGATATGTAAATTTGAATGTATCAGTCCTCACAGAGGATTAGCTGCCTGGGGTATGATTAAGCATAAATACTACATTTAGTAGAAATACTATGTTTTAGCATAAAAAGCAAAATACTATAAAATGGCAGAAATACTATAATTAAGCAGAAATACTATATTAAGTATAAAATCCTTTCCTAAAAAAGCAAAAAAAACTGTACTATGATTTGGTAGAAAAACTATAATTAATCAAAAATACTATATTTGGCAGAAAATACTATTTTTTAGCAGAAATAATATGATTTAGCACAATCTTATCAAATAGCAGAAATAATATGATTTAGCAGAAAAAATGCTGTATTAAGGATCCACAAATCCCATAAAAATAGCAGAAATAGTATGATTTAACAGAAATGCTATCTAGCACAAATATGGAAACACACAAATGCTATGACTTAGCACAATAGTAATAACTTAAATAGAAAAATCAAAAGCAAAGTGGACAGCTGAAAAAATATTGAATATGAATCTACAATGAGATCATCCCTCAAATGTCTCTTGTTAAACACAACAGAAAATCAGCAAAAACAAGTAGTAACCAGTGACACAATGAATCACATAAAATATGTACACATATGGAACACACACATGTACACAGACACACACACACAAGATCCAATTCAGTCAACCAGTCTAAATATATTGAATTTAAATCATACAATAAGATGCTCCCATAAAACTCTCTCTCTCTCTCTCCCTCTCTCTCACACACACACACACACACACACACACACACACACACACACACACACAGGAGAGAAAATCAAGTTTCTAGGTCAGTCAAGCAGCCTGGGAGCTGCTAAATTTGAATCCACCAATCAGAGAGCCTGTGTACTTTTTCCCGCCAAAACAGGTGCACGTTTTACACACACAGAGCACAGAGACAGGATTTGTGCTGTCTATTTTTCATAGTCAGGATTCCCCTCAAACAAATGGCCATAATTTCCTAACCGTAGGGGCTAGAACGGTCATTCTTACACCGTTTTGTTCAGAAGAGATGGGGAATCTTAAACTGTTGACAATTTATCACTAAAATGAGAATTATTGAAGATATTTGACTTGTAATGCACCATAACTGAGTAGAGCAAAGCAAATCTGCCTTGACTTGCCCTCAAACAACGCTTTCTAACTCTAAATCTATTTGGAGTATCGATATCATTCTTTCACCGTAAGAGATAGCAGGCTTTGGTGAACAGTCATGGAAATTTTCAGGTCTCTGTGGAAATCTATTCAAAAGATATGACGAGAGAAAAAGTGCCTCATTTCCAGAGTTTGAAATCTGAAGAAATCTGAGCGAAGGACAAATTTCCTACCCTCAAACAAACCCAATTCATGGCCAAATGGTAATAGATGAGAAAAAAATTCTTGAATTGTGAGCGTCAGGAGTGTCTGAAGATGTATTGGCACAAGCCTCATGTCTTAACTTCGCTTCGTTAAGGAGATATGACGATTCGAAAATGCCTCTCATTACAGAAATCCAGCGGTGATTTTAAACGAACTCTCCATTGACTTTCTATGGAGAGTTTTGAGACTTTGTGTTGGTCTGAGGAGATTTGCCAAAATTCTATAAATCCCACAACAATGATAGTGACATTTTCTGAAAGCCAGCAAAAATACCTACGTTTTGATGTATAATTTGTGTGGGTTGAGTGAAAATTGAGTGAGTAGCAAGAAGTTGTTCGGACATGAAGAGAAAATTGCCAAGGGTACAGTGGCTCACTTAGAACCAAGTGCATAGCAACCATAACAACGCATGTATTTTGTGAAAATCACAATTTTGCAACTCAAAACTTAAAGAGGGATAAGTTGAAAATGGTAACAGATATGAAAAAGCTGAATCATTAATGAATAGCCCAATAATTTGTGAACATTTTAAAGTTTGAATGGTTGTTCTAGGCGAAAGTATGAGGAAGTAGTTAAGTTTCAAAACAAGCAAGTTTTAGCAGAATTTTCTAAATTTCCCATTCATTTCAATGGGACAAATTAAAGGAAAAAGCTTAATATTTTAAAAAGTATAACAGCAAAAATACCAAAAGTCATTGCCGGAAAGAGCAAAATAGCAGAATAGTTTAAAATTTGAACGGTGAAAATAGCACAAAAATTGTTGAAGTAGTTCATGCCAAAACGTACGGAAGCAACTTGAAGAATAATAATAATAATAAGAATAAAGAAGAAACAGGAACTCAATAGTGTGGATGCTTAAAGCATCCACACAATAATAAAGAATAAAGAGAAACAGGAACTCAATAGTGTGGATGCTTAAAGCATCCACACAATAATAAAGAATAAAGAGAAACAGGAACTCAATAGTGTGGATGCCTAAAGCATCCACACAACTAGAAAAATTTGCATTTCCTGCGAAAATGCAGTGTGGATGCTGGAACGCTGAAGCTGTCAGCTGAAACTAGCTGAAAAAGCTGAAAAGTTGCAGAATTTGTAAAAACTTTGCAGAAGCAAAGGAACGTTGCTAAAATGTAGTAACTTAGCAGAACTGCAATATCTTAGAGGAAACATAATACTTAGCAGAAATACAATAGCATAGCAGAACTTAGCAGAAATATTGTAACTTACCAGAAACACGATAACTTCCCAAAAATACAAGAATTTCGGAGAAATAGTATAAGATAACAGAAAGAATATATTTAGCCAAACATTCTTAAACATTACAGAAATACTACTCTATAGCAGAAATGATATATTTAGAAAGAAAAATATAATATAGTAGAAATACTATGATTTAGCAGAAATCCTGCAATATAGCTGAATAACAATGATTTAGAACAGATACTATGATTTAGCAAAATAGTAATAATAACTTAAGTGAAAATATTGGAAAGGTAAAATGACAAGCTGAATAAAAAGGAACATGGTTAAGTTTGCTCAAAACTAATTTTTGTTCACCTGTGAAAAAATAAAATAAAAATACATTTAGAAATACAAATAAGAACAGCCAACAGATACACACAAAATTAAATATGGATACACAAATCAACAAATACACACAAAATCAAATATGGATACACAAATGTACAGAGACACACACACACAGGGTCTATGCCAGTCAACCAGTCTGAATATATTATATTTTTATCCAACAATGAGATGCTGCCCTAAAAGGGCTTTGTGTGTCTTTCTCTCTCTCTCTCTCTCTCTCTCTCTCACACACACACACACACACACACACACACACACACACACACACAAACTCAGGCTCACACACACACACACACACACACTCAGGCTCACACACACACACACACACACACACACACACACACACACACACACATAGCATCAGCAAGTGAACAGGGGCTGTTAACAGCATGTTTCTAGGTCAGTCAAACAGCTGTGAGCTTCTCAATTTGAATCCACCAATCAGAGAGGTTGTGTGCTTTTTCTCTGCCAAAACTGGTGCACCAAGTGCAGGCTTTTACACATGCAGCACAGAGAGAGACAGGATTTTGTAGTCTATTTCTCATAGTGAGGACCCTCAAACAAACAGCTATAAATTCCTAACCAGAGGGGCTAAAACGGTCATTCTTAGACCGTTGTGTTCAGAAGACATGGAGAATCTTGAAATGTTGACCATTTAAAATAAAAATATGAAATATCATAGATATATGACATAGATGATTGGTTGTCTTAGAAGCCATGATTGCCCCAATATGCAAATTTGAATGTGCAAGGCCTAAGATATGATTGGCTGGCTGGGAAGCCATGAAGGCAACAATATGCAAATTTGAATGTGCAAGCCCTCGGATATGATTGGTTGTCTTAGAAGTCATATAAAAAGCAGTAAAACTGTACTATGATTTGGTAGAAAACTATAATTAATCAAAAATACTATATTTGGCAGAAATACTATTTTGTAGCAGAAACACTATATTTAGCGCAAATCTGATGAAATAGAAGAAATAGTATGATTTAGCAGAAATGCTGTATTTAGCACAAATACTGGAAAGCAGCAGAAATGCTATGACTTAGCACAATACTAATAACCTAAATAGAAAAATTGGAAAAGCAAAATGGACAGCTGAAAAATCCTGAACATGCTAAGGGTCCCTCAAATGTAATTGTAAATAAAAAAAAAAACCAGCAAAAAAAAAGTATAACAGTCACACAACCACAAATATGTACACATATGGTAACACACATGCACAGACAGACACACACAGGATCAAATTCAGTCAACCAGTCTAACTATATTGAATTTAAATCTACAATGAGATCATCCCATAAAAAGGCTTTCCCTGTCTCTCTCTCTCTCTCTCTGTCACACACACACACACACACACACACACACACACACACACAACAAGATCCAATTCAGTCAACCAGTCTAAATATATTGAATTTAAATCTTACAATGAGATCATCCCATAAAAGGCTTTCTCTGTCTCTCTCTCTCTCTCTCTCTCACACACACACACACACACACACACACACACACACACACACACACACACACACAAGATCCAATTCAGTCAACCAGTCTAAATATATTGATTTTGAATCTTACAATGAGATCATCCCATAAAAGGCTTTCTCTCTCTCTCTCTCTCTCTCTCTCTCTCTCTCACACACACACACACACACACACACACACACACACACACACACACACACACACACACACACACACACACACACACACACACACACACACACACACACACACACACACAAGATCCAATTCAGTCAACCAGTCTAAATATATTGAATTTAAATCTTACAATGAGATCATCCCATAACAAGCCTTTCTCTCTCTCTCTCTCTCTCTCTCTCTCACACACACACACACACACACACACACACACACACACACACACACACACACACACACACAAGATTCAATTCAGTCAACCAGTCTAAATATATTGAATTTAAATCTTACAATGAGATCATCCCATAACAAGCCTCTCTCTCTCTCTCTCTCTCTCTCTCTCTCTCTCTCACACACACACACACACACACACACACACACACAGGAGAGAAGTAAGTTTCTAGCTCAGTCAAGCAGCCTGGGAGCTGCTGAATTTGAATCCACCAATCAGAGAGGCTGTATACTTTTTCCCGCCAAAACAGGTGCAGCCGTTTTACACACACAGAGCACAGAGACAGGATTTCTGCAGTGAATTTCTCATAGTGAGGATTCCTCTCAAACAAATGGCCATAATTTCCTAACCGTAGGGGCTAGAACGGTCATTCTTACACCGTTTTGTTCAGAAGAGATCAGGGAATCTTAAAGTGTTGACAATTTATCATTAAAATATGAATTATTGAAGATATTTGACTTCTAATGCACCATAACTGAGTAGAGGCAAAGCGAAAACTGCCTTGACTTGCCCTCAAACAATGCTTTCTAACTCTAAATCTATTTGGAGTATCGATATCATTCTTTCATCGAAGAGACAGCAGGCTTTGGTGAACAGTCATGGAAATTTTCAGGTCTGTGTGGAAATCCATCAAAAGATATGACGAGAGAAAAAGTGCCTCATTTCCAGAGTTTGAAATCTGAAGAAATCTGAGCGAGGGATGAATTTCCTACCCTCAAACAAACCCAATTCATGCCAAATGGTAATAGGTGAGAAAGAAATTCTTGAATTGTGAGCGTCAGGAGTGTCTGAAGATATATTGGCACAAGCCTCATGTCTTAACTTTGCTGCGTTGAGATATGACGATTTGAAAATGCCTCTCATTAGAGAAATCCAGTGGTGATTTTGAACAAGCTCTCCATTGACTTTCTATGCAGTTTCCAGACTTTGTGTTGGTGTGAGGAGATTTGCCAAAATTCTATTATACAGAAATACTGTAATCAGCACATATACTGTAACATTTTAGAAATTCCTCCACTTACTAGTAATACTACAACATAACACAAATGTTATGATGAGTTGAGCGGCTGGTACTCTGGTGCAGTCAGCACAATCTGGAGCTGAACACTCTTAAAACTGTAGAGATGACAGTGGACTTCAGGAGACATCCCTCAACTCTGCCCCCTCATCATATCAGACAGCCCTGTGTCGACTGTGGAGATCTTCAAGTTGCTGGGTACCACCATCTCCCAGGACCTGAAGTGGGAGACCAACATCAACTCCATCCTCAAAAGACCCAGCAGAGGATGTACTTCCTGAGACAACTGGGGAAGTACAGTCTTCCACAGGAGCTGCTGATCCAGTTCTACACTGCAGTCATTGAGTCTGTCCTGTGCTCCTCCATCACAGTCTGGTATGGTGCAGCCACTAAACAGGACAGGTGCAGACTGCAGCGGACTGTACGGGCAGCAAAAGGATCATCGGCACCCCCTGCCCTCCATCCAGGATCTGTACCTCTCAAGAACCAGGAAACGGGCAGGAAAATCATCACAGAACCCTCACACCCTGGACACAGACTTTTGATCTGCTGCCCTCTGGCAGACGGTACAGAAGCCTGCAGACCAGGACTACCCGACACAGGAACAGTTTCTTTCCCCTCGCCATCTCCCTTCTAAACAGTTGAACTGTCACACTGCTCCCACTGCCAGACTGCAACTGCACCTTATGTACATTCTGTAGTATTCATTCCACCTCATTTCATTTCTGTATTTTATGTATATACGTTTAGATTAGTTATTTATAGTTGGTTTACACAGCTTTGTGTATGTATGTGTATGCATGTGTAATGTATATATAGATACGTGTGTGTGGGGGTACGTGTGTGTGTGTGTGTGTGAGATTTACATTGCTGTGCTCGAGAGCCACCATCTACCGGAACCAAATTCCTTGTATTTGTCTGCACATATACTTGGCCAATAAACACCATTCTGATGATTTGGCACAAAAACCATGATTTGGCAAAAATACTATGATTTAGCAGAAATACTATGATTGAGCAGAAGTACTAAGATGTAGTAAAAGTACTTTGATTTAAGAGAAATCCAATTATGGAGGAGTAATACTTTAAAATGGGAGAAATATTGATACACACACACATTCACAGAGCCTAAAGGGAAGAGTATTTGTGCCATGGAGTGTTAAGAAGAATCTGAGGTCCATATTAGAAAAGCTGGTAAAAAGTTTTCAGAATTGTAATAAATGATGAATATGAATTAGTGGTCTGTGATAGTGTATTAATTTGTAGGGCAAAAAACATTTTGTCCAAGGTGGAGTTGAACCCACGACCTTTGGGTTGGAGACCTGTGTCATTACCAGCTGCGCCACTGGGAAAGACAGTGAACTCTTGGGAAACAGGGTGATGAGCAGTCAGAATTAGATCGCGGTGAGAGGCACAGAGAGCCGTTTTTTGGAGTTACAAAACGTCGTGTAACTCAAAAACTAGGTGGACTAGAAGCACAATTCTTGTACTGGGTGAATCAGCGGACTTTGGTGTACTTTGACTGCGATTTTCATTACTCTTTGTACATCCGTCGCTGAGATATGACGAGAGAAGAAACGGCAGACCTCAGATATGATTGGCTGGCTGGGGAGCTGGCAGAAATATATAGTAATAGTGTGATTAAGCATAAATACTACATTTAGCAGAAATACTGTATTAAGCACAAATCCTATAAAAAGCAGAAATACTATATTAAGCAATATAAATATCCTATAAAAATGGTATAAAAAGCAAAAATACTGTAATATGATTTGGTAGAAAACTATAATTAATCAGAAATACTACATTGGGCAGAAATACTATATTTAGCACAAATCTTATAAAATAGCAGAAATAGTATGATTCAGCACAATAGTAATAACTTAAACAGAAAAATTGGAAAAGCAAAATGGACAGCTGAAAAATGCTGAACATGCTAAGGGTCCTTCAAATGTACTTGTTAAATGAGAAAAACTCAGCAAAAAAAAAGTGTAACAGTCACACAATAACAAATATGGAAATATATGGAAACACACATGCACAGAGAGACACACAGGATCAAATTCAGTCAACCAGTCTAAATATATTGAATTTAAATCATACAATAAGATGCTCCCATAAAAACTCTGTCTCGCCCTCTCTCTCTCTCTCTCACACACACACACACACACACACACACACACACACACACACACACACACACACAGGAGAGAGGAGCAACTTGTTAGGTCATTCAAGCAGCCTGGGAGCTGCTAAATTTGAATCCACCAATCAGAGAGGCTGTGTACTTTTTCCCGCCAAAACAGGTGCAGCCGTTTTTACACACACTCAGAACAGAGAGAGGCAGGATTTTTGCAGTCTATTTCTCATAGTGAGGATTCCTCTCAAACAAATGGCCATAATTTCCTAACCGTAGGGGCTAGAACGGTCATTCTTACACCGTTTTGTTCAGAAGAGATGGGGAATCTTACAGTGTTGACAATTTATCATTAAAATATGAATTATTGAAGATATTTGACTTGTAATGCACCATAACTGAGTAGAGGCGCAGCAAAACTGCCTTGACTTCCCTCAAACAACGCTTTCTAACTCTAAATCTATTTGGAGTATCGATATCATTCTTTCACCGTAAGAGACAGCAGGCTTTGGTGAACAGTCATGGAAATTTTCAGGTCTCTGTTGAAATCCATTAAAAAGATATGACGAGAGAAAAAAGTGGGTCATTTCCAGAGTTTGAAATCTGAAGAAATCTGAGCAAACGACGAATTTCCTACCCTCAAACAAGTCTAACTCATTTCAGAACGGTAATAGGTGAGAAAGAAATTCTTGAATTGTGAGCGTCAGGAGTGTCTGAAGATATACTGGGACAAGCCTTATGTTTTAACTTTGCTTCGTTAAGGAGATATGACGATTCGAATATGCCTCTCATTACAGAAATCAAGCGGTGATTTTGAACAAGCTCTCCATTGACTTTCTATGGAGAGTTTTGAGACTTTGTGTTGGTCTGAGGAGATTTGCCAAAATTCTATAAATCTCACAACCATGATAGTGACATTTTCGGAAAGCCAGCAAAAATACCTACGTTTTGATGTATAATTTGTGGAAGTTGAGTGAAAATTGAGCAAGTAGCAAGAAGTTGTTCGGACATGAAGAGAAGACTGCAAAACCTTCAGTGGCACACTGGAAGCCAAGTGCATAGCAACCATAACAACGCATGTATTTTGTGAAAATCACAATTTTGCAACTGAAAACTTTAAGAGGCATAAAAGTAAAATGGTAAAAGATTTGAAAAAGCTGATTTATTCCTGAATAGCCCAATAATTTGTGAACATTTTAAAATTTGAATGGTTGTTCTACGTGAAAGTAGGAAAAAGTAGTTAAGTTTCAAAAACAAGCAAATTTTAGCAGAATTGCAGAAGTTTCCCATTCATTTCAATGGGACAAATTAAGCTTAATATTTTAAAAAGTATAATAGTATAAAATACCAAAAGACATAGCCATCATTAGCAGAAATAGCAGAATAGTTTAAAATTTGAACGGTGAAAATCGGCTGAAAATTGTGGAAGTAGATCCACGGCGAAAAAACGCACGGAAGTCCCAAGAGGAACTCAATAGTGTGGATGCCTCCAGCATCCACACAATAACTAGAAAATTTGCATTTCCTGCGAAAATGCAGTGTGGATGCTTTTAAAGCTGAAGCTTTCTGCTGAAACTAGCTGAAAAAGCTGAAAAATTGCAGAAATTGTAAAACTTTGCAGAAGCAAAGGAACTTTGCTAAAATGTAATGACTTAGCAGAACTGCAATATCTTAGAGGAAACATAATACTTGGCAGAAATACAATAGCATAGCAGAACTTAGCAGAAATATTGTAACTTACCAGAAACACGATAACTTCTCAAAAATACAAGAATTTAGGAGAAATAGTATAAGATAACAGAAAGAATATATTTAGCCAAACATTCTTAAACATTACAGAAATACTATGATTTAGAGAAACAGTACAACATAGCAGAAATACTGTAATTTGACAGAAATACTATATTTGGCAGAAATACTATATTTAGCACAAATCTTATAAAATAGCAGAAATGCTGTATTTAGCACAAATACTGAAAAGCAGCAGAAATGCTATGACATAGCACAATAGTAATATCTTAAATAGAAAAATTGGAAAAGCAAAATGGACAGCTGAAAAAATCCTGAACATGCTAAGGGTCCCTCAAATGTAATTGTTAAATAAAAAGAAAATCAGCAAAAAAAGTATAACAGTCACACAATCACAAATATGGACACATATTGAAACACACATGCACAGAGAGACACACACAGGACCAAATTCAGTCAACCAGTCTAAATATATTGAATTAAAATCATACAATAAGATGCTCCCATAAAACTCTCTCTCGCCTCCCTTTCTCTCTCTCTGTCTCACACACACACACACACACACACACACACACACACACACACACACACACACACACACACACAGCAGCAGCAGCAGCAGCAGCAGCAGAAAGTGAACAGGGGCTGTTAACAGCATGTTTCTAGGTCAGTCAAACAGCTGTGACCTTCTCAATTTGAATCCACCAATCAGAGAGGCTGTGTGCTTTTTCCCGCCAAAACTGGTGCACCAAGTGCAGGCTTTTACACATGCAGCACAGAGAGAGACAGGATTTTTGCAGTCTATTTCTCATAGTGAGAATTCCCCTCAAACAAACAGCCATAAATTTCTAACCGTAGGGGCTAAAACAGTCATTCTTAGACCATTTTATTCAGAAGACATAGGGGAATCTTGAAATACTGACCATTTAAAATAAAAATATGAAATATTAGAGATATATGACATAGATGATTGGTGGGCTTAGAAGCCACGAAGGTCCCAATATGCAAATTTAAATGTGCCAGGACTCAGATATGATTGGCTGGCTGGGAAGCCATGAAGGTCCCAATATGCAAATTTGAATGTGCCAGGACTCAGATATGATTGGCTGGCTGGGAAGCCATGAATGCCATAATATATAAATTTGAATGTGCCAGCCCTCACATATGATTGGCCCGCTGGGAAGCCCTCCAGGTCCTGATATGTCAATTTGAATATTACAGTCCTTACAGAGGACTGACTCCCTGGGGACCTGGCAGAAATATATAGAAATACAATGATTACCCAGAAATACTGCATTTAGTAGAAATACTATGTTTTAGCACAAATACTATAAAATGGCAGAAATACTATAATTAAGCAGAAATATTATATTAAGTACAAATCCTATAAAATAGCAGAAATAGTATGATTTAGCAGAAATGCTGTATTTAGCACAAATCTTATAAAATAGCAGAAATAGTATGATTTAGCAGAAATGCTGTATTTAGCACAAATACTGAAAAGCAGCACAAATGCTATGACTTAGCACAATAGTAATAACTTAAATAGAAAAATTGGGAAAGCAAAATGGACAGCTGCAAAAAGTCCCACAAGCACAGAGAGACACACACAGGATCAAATTCAGTCAACCAGTCTAAATATATTGAATTTGAATCTTACAATAAGATGCTCCCATAAAACTCTCTCTCTCTCCTCTCTCTCTCTCTCTCTCTCTCTCACACACACACACACACACACACACACACACACACACACACACACACAGGAGAGAAAATCAAGTTTCTAGGTCAGTCAAGCAGCCTGGGAGCTGCTAAATTTGAATCCACCAATCAGAGAGGCTGTGTACTTTTTCCCGCCAAAACAGGTGCAGCCGTTTTACACACACAGAGCACAGAGACAGGATTTCTGCAGTGAATTTCTCATAGTGAGGATTCCTCTCAAACAAATGGCCATAATTTCCTAACCGTAGGGGCTAGAACAGTCATTCTTACAACCGTTTTGTTCAGAAGAGATGGGGAATCTTACAGTGTTGACAATTTATCATTACAATATGAATTATTGAAGATATTTGACTTCTAATGCACCATAACTGAGTAGAGCAAAGCAAAAACTGCCTTGACTTGCCCTCAAACAACGCTTTCTAACTCTAAATCTATTTGGAGTATCAATATCATTCTTTCACCGTAAGAGACAGCAGGCTTTGGTGAACAATCATGGAAATTTTCAGGTCTCTGTGGAAATCCATTAAAAGATATGACGAGAGAAAAAAAGTGGTTCATTTCCAGAGTTTGAAATCTGAAGAAATCTGAGCGAAGGACTAATTTCCTACCCTCAAACAAGTCTAACTCATTTCAGAACGGTAATAGGTGAGAAAGAAATTCTTGAATTGTGAGCGTCAGGAGTGTCTGAAGATATACGGGACAAGCCTCATGTTTTAACTTCGCTTCGTTAAGGAGATATGACGATTCGAATATGCCTCTCATTAGAGAAATCAAGCGATGATTTTGAACAAACTCTCCATTGACTTTCTATGGAGAGTTTTATGACTTTGTGTTGGTCTGAGGATTTGCCAAAATTCTATAAATCTCACAACCATGATAGTAACATTTTCTGAAAGCCAGCAAAAATACCTACGTTTTGATGTATAATTTGTGTGGGTTAAGTGAAAATTGAGCGAGTAGCAAGAAGTTGTTCGGACATGAAGAGAAAATTGCCAAAGGTACAGTGGCTCACTTAGAACCAACTGCATAGCAACCATAACAACGCATGTATTTTGTGAAAATCACAAAGATGAAACTCAAAACTTAAAGAGGGATAAGATGAAAACGGTAACAGATATGAAAAAGCTGAATCATTCATGAATAGCCCAATAATTTGTGAACATTTTAAAATTTGAATGGTTGTTCTAGGCGAAAGTATGAGAACGTAGTTAAGTTTCAAAAAGAGTAAGTTTTAGCAGAATTGCGGAAGTTTCCCATTCATTTCAATGGGACAAATTAAAGGAAAAAAATGTAATATTTTAAAAAGTATAAGAGCAAAAATACCAAAAGTCATTGCCGGAAAGAGCAAAAATAGCAGAATAGTTTAAAATTTGAACGGTGAAAATAGCACAAAAATTGTGGAAGTAGTTCTACTAAAAAAAACGCACGGAAGCAACTTGAAGAATAATAATAATAACTAGAAAAATTTGCATTTCCTGCGAAAATGCTGTGTGGATGCCTTAACGCTGAAGCTGTCTGCTGAAAAGCTGAAAAAGATGAAAAGTTGCAAAAAGTTGTATGGTGGTGAAGAAACTGAAAATTCCGCTGAAAACAAGTGAAGAAGGAGAGATTTTTGCTTAAAAGTGGTGAAAAGCAAAAATTCTACTGCAAAGGGGTAAAGACGGAGAAAATTTTGCTAAAAAGTGGTGAAAGAAACCCCCTATGTTGCCATGAGCAGGATTCAACCCGGCCCTCCTGGTCTCGAGGCAGCTACTCATCTCACTGAGCCAAACTCATTCTCCCAATGAAGAGAGGTGAGAGACTGACACTTTTGCTGAAATGAGCAGAAGCTGCTGAGAATTGTGCTGATAAGAGGAGAAAAGGCTGAAAATTTTGCAGAAAAGAGGTGAATCAGCAGAATTTCTGCAGAAAAGAGGTAAAGAAGCAGAAAGTTGCACTGAAAAGAGATGAATCAGCAGAATTTCTGCTCAAAAGTGTTTTTTCTGAAAACAGCTGAGATTTGTGCTAATAAGAGGTGAAAAGGCTGAAAATTTTGCAGAAGAGGTGAATAAGCAGAATTTTCAGCAGAATTCTGCCGAAAAGATGTTTTTGCTGAAAATACCTGAAAAAGCAGGGACCTGTGCTGAAAAGTGGTGAAAAAATATTGCCGTGAGCAGGATTTGAACCTGGCCCTCCTGGTCTCAAGGCAGCCACTCATCTCACTGAGCCAAACTCACTCTTGCAAAGAATAGGTGGAGAGACTCATAATTCTGCTGAAATGAGCAGAAGCTGCTCAAACTTCTGCAGAAAAGAGGTGAATCAGCAGAATTTCTGCTGAAAAGAGGTAAAACAACCTGTTTCTGCTCAAATTCACCAATCAGAGGTACTGCCTCTGTCTGCTTCATCAGGTGGGTACTTGTATGTATTTCTGCCATGGAGCATTAACAAGAATCTGAGGTCCATATTAGAAAAGCTGCTAAAATCATAAAAGCGTGCGCTGAAAAGAGATGAATCAGCAGAGTTTCTGCTGAAAAGAGTTGTTTTTTTTTTCTGAATACAGCCAAAAGGCTGGAATTTGTGCTGAAAAGGGGTGAAAAAAATGAAAATTTTGCTGAAAAGGGTGAAGAAGCTAAAGTATACCAAATCAAAGTATTTGTGCCAAAACATAGTGTTTCTGCCATATTGTGGTACTACTACATTACAACATGAATATGGATTAAAGATGAAAGAAACTGGCAACAAATTCCTCCACTACAAACCAGTCTGATACCACTTCTTTGCAGTGTTCACATTTACTAAGGCACTATCCAAAAGGCGCCACAAGAGGGCACTCCAACACAAGAGATGACCTATGTACACTGATGCACTTAGTAACAGTCAGCCTCCTTGAATTGGCAGAAATACTGTGATTTAGTAGTAATACTATAACATAACAGATATACTGTGATGTTGCAGACAGACATAGTATGTTTTGCACTACTCATTTGTAGTGAAAGAAATTAGCAATATAAATTAGAGGTCTGTGATAGTGTATAAATTTCTAGCACAAAAAAAAATGTTGACCAAGGTGGGATTGAACGCACGACCTTTGAACTGCAGAGACTTGTCATTACTTACTCTGCTGAAATTAGCAGAAGCTGCTGAGAATTGTGCTGATAAGAGGTGAAAAGGCTGAAAATTTTGCAGAAAAGAGGTGAATCAGCAGAATTTCTGCAGAAAAGAGGCAAAGGAGCAGAAACTTGCGCTGAAAAGAGATGAATCAGCAGAATTTCTGCAGAAAAGAGGCAAAGGAGCAGAAACTTGCGCTGAAAAGAGATGAATCAGCAGAGTTTCTGCTTAAAAGAGTTTTTTTTTCTGAAAACAGCCCCAAAAATGGAATTTTGTGCTGAAAAGGGGTGAAAAAATGAAAATTTTGCTGAAAAGGGTGAAGAAGCTAAAGTATACCAAATCAAAGTATTTGTGCCAAAACATAGTGTTTCTGCCATATTGTGGTACTACTACATTACAACATGAATACGGATTAAAGATGAAAGAAACTGGCAACAAATTCCTCCACTACAAACCAGTCTGATACCACTTCTTTGCAGTGTTCACGTTTACTAAGGCACTACCCAAAAGGCGCCACAAGAGGGCACTCCAACACAAGAGATGACCTATGTACACTGATGCACTTAGTAACAGTCAGCCTCCTACTTAGCCATTACGTAATACAGCGATATTACAGTGTACAAATTCACATAAATTTGCAGGGAAAAAAAAACAAAGCAGGAACAAGCCCAAAACAATAAAATAACTGGGCTGCCATAGCTATTGCTAACTAGCACATACGCTAAAGGTAACTAAAACCAATACCAACCAATGTTTTTGCAGAAACACTGTAATTTCACTCAAATACTATGAAATTGCAGTAATTCTATGATTTGGCAGAAATACTGTACTACGTACAAATACAATGCTTTGGTACAAATACTATATTTTGGTTTGAATACTATGATTTGCAACAAATACTATGATTTGGCACGAGTAGTATGATTTAGTACAAATACTACGAATTGGCAGAAATACTGTGACTTAGTAGTAATACTATAACATAACAGATATACTGTTATGTTGCAGACAGTCTATGTTTTTGCACAAATACCACAATATGGCAGAAATACTATGTTTTAGCACAAATACTATGATTTGGTATAAATACTATGTATTGGCACATACACCTTATTCAGCAGATATCCTATAACATAACAGAAATTCTACGACATAGTAGTAATACTATAACATAACAGAAATATTAATTGGGCACAAATACTATAATTTGGCACAAGTACCATGTTTTGGCAAAATCCCATAATTTGGCACAAATACTATGATATGGCAGAAATATTATGATTGGGTACAAATACTATGATTGGGCAGAAATACTATGATTGGGTACAAATACTATGATTTAGCAGAAATACTATGTTTTAACATAAATAATATCTTTTGACAGAAATTTCTGCTAAAGGTACTATTTCTGCTTTTAGCAGAAATACTGCAGTTTTGTATAAATACTATGATTTGGGATAAATACTATGATTTGGCAGATATACTGTATTCAGCAAATATGCTATAACATAACAGACATTCCTCCACTTAGTAGTAATACTATAACATAAAATAAATATTATGGTTTTGCCCCAAAACCATGATTTGGCACAAACACCATGAATTTTCAAAAATACTATGATTTAGCAGAAATACTATGATTGAGCAGAAGTACTAAGATGTAGTAGAAGTACTTTGATTTAGCACAAATACTATTATGGAGGAGTAATACTTTAACATGGGAGAATTATTGAGACACACACACACACACACAGAGAGCAAAGTGTACAGGGGCTGTTAAGAGTCTGTGCTTGGTATATCTAGGTCAGCTAAATTGGCTGCACCTGCTGTAATCAGCCCTTACACACACAGACACAGAGAGAGCTATGGCTTTTCTTCAGTGTATTTCTCACATTCAGGATTCCCTTGAAAAAATGGCCATAATTTCCTAACCGTAGGAGCTAGAACGCTCATTCTGACACCGTTTTGTTCAGAAGAGATGGGGAATCTGCAGGTCTTCATAAATCAGAGATAAAATATAAATTATTGAAGATATATGACTTGTAATACACTGTAACTGAGTAGAGGCGAAGCAAAACTGCCTTGACTTGCCCTCAAACAACGTTTTGTAACTCTGAATCTTTATGGAGCATCAAAATCATTCTTTCACCGTAAGAAACAGCACGCTTTGGTGAACAGTCATGGAAATTTTCAGGTCTCTGTGGAAATCCATCAAAAGATCTGACGAGAGAAAAAAGTGCCTCATTTCCAGAGTCTGAAATCTGAAGAAATCTGAGCGAGGGACAAATTTCCTACCCTCAAACAAGTATAATTCATGGCCAAACGGTAATAGCTGAGAAAAACTTCTTGAATTGTGAGCATCAGGAGTGTCTGAAGATATATTGGCACAAGCCTCATGTCTCAACTTTGTTTCGTTAAGGAGATATGACGATTTGAAAATGCTTCTCATTAGAGAAATCCAGCGCTGATTTTGAAGAAACTCTCCATTGATTTTCTATGGAGAGTTTTCAGACTTTGTGTTACTCTGAGGAGATTTGCAAGAAATCTATAAGTCCCACAAGAATGATAGTGACATTTTCTGAAAGCCAGCAAAAATACCTACGTTTTGATGTATAATTTGTGGGAGTTGAGTGGAAATTGAGCGAGTAGCAAGAAGTTGTTCAGACATGAAGAGAAATGGACGAGTGTACACTCTGAGTTAATTGCATAGCAACCATAACAACGCATGTATTTTCTGAAAAATCACAATTTTGCAACTCAAAACTTAAAGAGGTATAAGATTAAAACGGTAGAAGATCTGAAAAGCTGAATCAGACAGGAATAGCCCAATAATCTGAGAACATTTTAAAGTTTGAATGGAGTTTCTAGGTGAAAGTATGACAAAGTAGTTAAGTTTCAAAAACAAGCAAGTTTTAGCAGAATTGTGGAAGTTTTCCATTCATTTCAATGGGACAAATTAAAGGAAAAAAGTGTAATATTTTAAAAGTATAACAGTAATAAACACCAAAAGTCATTGCCGGAAAGAGCAGAAAGAGCAGAACAGTATAGAGTTTGAACTGAGAAAATCGGCTGAAAACTGAGGAAGTAGTTAAGTGCCAAAAAGTGTACGGAAGCAACTAGAAGAATAATAATAATAAAGAATAAAGAGAAACAGGAACTCAATAGTGTGGAAGCCCTTTAAGGGCATCCACACAATAAAGAATAAAGAGAAACAGGAACTCAATAGTGTGGATGCTTAAAGCATCCACACAATAAAGAATAAAGAGAAACAGGAACTCAATAGTGTGGATGCTTAAAGCATCCACACAATAATAAAGTAGAATAATAAAGAATAAAGAGAAACAGGAACTCAATAGTGTGGATGCCTAAAGCATCCACACAACTAGAAAAATTTGCATTTCCTGCGAAAATGCAGTGTGGATGCTGTAATGCTGAAGCTGTCTGCTGAAACTAGCAGAAAAAGCTGAAAAGTTGCAGAATTTGTAAAAACTTTGCAGAAGCAAAGGAACTTTGCTAAAATGTAGTAACTTAGCAGAACTGCAATATCTTAGAGGAAACATAATACTTGGCAGAAATACAATAGCATAGCAGAACTTAGCAGAAATATTGTAACTTACCAGAAACACGATAACTTCCCAAAAATACAAGAATTTCGGAGAAATAGTATAAGATAACAGAAAGAATATATTTAGCCAAACATTTTTAAACATTACAGAAATACTACTCTATAGCAGAAATGATATATTTAGAAAGAAAAATATAATATAGTAGAAATACTATGATTTAGCAGAAATCCTACAATATAGCTCAATAACAATGATTTAGAACAGATACTATGATTGAGCAGAAGAGTAATAACTTAAGTGAAAATATTGGAAAGGTAAAATGACAAGCTGAATAAAAAGGAACATGGTTAAGTTTGCTCAAAACTAATTTTTGTTCACCTGTGAAAAAATAAAATAAAAATACATTTAGAAATACAAATAAGAACAGCCAACAGATACACACAAAATTAAATATGGATACACAAATCAACAAATACACACAAAATCAAATATGGATACACAAATGTACAGAGAGAGACACACACACAGGGTCTATGCCAGTCAACCAGTCTGAATATATTATATTTTTATCCAACAATGAGATGCTGCCCTAAAAGGGCTTTGTGTGTGTCTCTCTCTCTCTCTCACACACACACACACACACACACACACACACACTCAAACACTCACACCCACACTCAGGCGCACACACACACATAGCATCAGCAAGTGAACAGGGGCTGTTAACAGCATGTTTCTAGGTCAGTCAAACAGCTGTGAGATTCTCAATTTGAATCCACCAATCAGAGGGCTGTGTGCTTTTTCCTGCCAAAACTGGTGCACCAAGTGCAGGCTTTTACAGCACAGAGAGAGACAGGATTTTTGCAGTCTATTTCTCATAGTGAGGACTCCCCTCAAACAAACAGCCATAAATTCCTAACCGTAGGGGCTAAAACGGTCATTCTTAGACCGTTGTGTTCAGAAGACATGGGAGAATCTTGAAATGTTGACCATTTAAAATAAAAATATGAAATATCATAGATATATGACATAGATGATTGGTTGTCTTAGAAGCCATGATTGCCCCAATATGCAACTTTGAATGTGCAAGGCCTAAGATATGATTGGCTGGCTGGGAAGCCATGAAGGCAACAATATGCAAATTTGAATGTGCAAGCCCTCGGATATGATTGGTTGTCTTAGAAGCCATATAAAAAGCAGTAAAACTGTACTATGATTTGGTAGAAAACTATAATTAATCAAAAATACTATATTTGGCAGAAATACTATTTTGTAGCAGAAACACTATATTTAGCACAAATCTGATGAAATAGAAGAAATAGTATGATTTAGCAGAAATGCTGTATTTAGCACAAATACTGAAAGCAGCAGAAATGCTATGACTTAGCACAATAGTAATAACCTAAATAGAAAAATTGGAAAAGCAAAATGGACAGCTGAAAAAATCCTGAACATGCTAAGGGTCCTTCAAATGTAATTGTTAGATGAAAAAAAAACCAGCAAAAAAAAGTATAACAGTCACACAACCACAAATATGTACACATATGGTAACACACATGCACAGACAGACACACACAGGATCAAATTCAGTCAACCAGTCTAAATATATTGAATTTAAAACACACACACACACACACACACACACACACACACACACAAGATCCAATTCAGTCAACCAGTCTAAATATATTGAATTTAAATCTTACAATGAGATCATCCCATAAAAAGGCTTTCTCTCTCTCTCTCTCTCTCTCTCTCTCTCTCTCTCTCACACACACACACACACACACACAAGATCCAATTCAGTCAACCAGTCTAAATATATTGATTTTGAATCTTACAATGAGATCATCCCATAAAAAGGCTCTCTCTCTCTCTCTCTCTCTCTCTCTCTCACACACACACACACACACACACACACACACACACACACACACACACAAGATCCAATTCAGTCAACCAGTGTAAATATATTGAATTTAAATCTTACAATGAGATCATCCCATAAAAAGCTTTCTCTCTCTCTCTCTCTCTCTGTCACACACACACACACACACACACACACATACACAAGATCCAATTCAGTCAACCAGTGAAAATATATTGAATTTGAATCTTACAATGAGATCATCCCATAAAAGGCTCTCTCTCTCTCTCTCTCTCTCTGTCACACACACACACACACACACACACACACACACACACACACACACACACACACACACACACACACACACACACACACACACAGGAGAGAGAAGTAAGATTCTAGCTCAGTCAAGCAGCCTGGGAGCTGCTGAATTTGAATCCACCAATCAGAGAGCCTGTGCCCTTTTTCCCGCCAAAACAGGTGCACGCAGCACAGAGAGACAAAGGATTTTTGCAGTCTATTTCTCATAGTGAGGATTCCCCTCAAACAAATGACCATAATTTCCTAACTGTAGGGGCTAGAACGGTCATTCTTACACCGTTTTGTTCAGAAGAGATGGGGAATCTTAAAGTGTTGACAATTTATCATTAAAATATGAATTATTAAAGATATTTGACTTCTAATGCACCATAACTGAGTAGAGCAAAGCAAAAACTGCCTTGACTTGCCCTCAAACAACGCTTTCTAACTCTAAATCTATTTGGAGTATCAATATCATTCTTTCACCGTAAGAGACAGCAGGCTTTGGTGAACAATCATGGGAATTTTTCAGGTCTCTGTGGAAATCCATTAAAAAAGATATGACGAGAGAAAAAAGTGGTTCATTTCCAGAGTTTGAAATCTGAAGAAATCTGAGCGAGGGGACGAATTTCCTACCCTCAAACAAGTCTAACTCATTTCAGAACGGTAATAGGTGAGAAAGAAATTCTTGAATTGTGAGCGTCAGGAGTGTCTGAAGATATACTGGGACAAGCCTCATGTTTTAACTTCGCTTCGTTAAGGAGATATGACGATTCGAATATGCCTCTCATTGCAGAAATCAAGCGGTGATTTTGAACAAACTCTCCATTGACTTTCTATGGAGAGTTTTCCGACTTTGTGTTGGTCTGAGGAGATTTGCCAAAATTCTATAAATCTCACAACAATGATAGTGACATTTTCTGAAAGCCAGCAAAAATACCTACGTTTTGATGTATAATTTGTGGAAGTTGAGTGAAAATTGAGCAAGTAGCAAGAAGTTGTTCGGAAATGAAGAGAAGACTGCAAAACCTTCAGTGGCACACTGGAAGCCAAGTGCATAGCAACCATAACAACGCATGTATTTTGTGAAAAATCACAATTTTGCAACTCAAAACTTTAAGAGGCATAAAAGTAAAACGGTAAAAGATTTGAAAAAGCTGATTTATTCCTGAATAGCCCAATAATTTGAGAACATTTTAAAGTTTGAATGGTTGTTCTACGTGAAAGTAGGAAAAAGTAGTTAAGTTTCAAAAACAAGCAAGTTTTAGCAGAATTGCGGAAGTTTCCCATTCATTTCAATGGGACAAATTAAAGGAAAAAAGCTTAATATTTTAAAAAGTATAATAGTATAAAATACCAAAAGATATAGCCATCATTAGCAGAAATAGCAGAATAGTTTAAAATTTGAACGGTGAAAATCGGCTGAAAATTGTGGAAGTAGATCCACGGCGAAAAGTGTACGGAAGTCCTAAGAATAATAATAAAGAACTAGAAAATTTGCATTTCTCTGCGAAAATGCAGTGTGGATGCTTTAAAGCTGGAGCTGTCTGCTGAAACTAGCTGAAAAAGCTGAAAAGTTGCAGAAATTGTAAAAACTTTGCAGAAGCAAAGGAACTTTGCTAAAATGTAGTAACTTAGCAGAACTGCAATATCTTAGAGGAAACATAATACTTGGCAGAAATACAGTAGCATAGCAGAACTTAGTAGAAATATTGTAACTTACCAGAAACACGATAACTTCTCAAAAATACAAGAATTTAGGAGAAATAGTATAAGATAACAAAAAGAATATATTTAGCCAAACATTTTTAAACATTACAGAAATACTATGATTTAGAAAAACAGTACAACATAGCAGAAATGCTGCGATTTACCACAGACACTGTAATTTACTATTAATATTGAAATTTTTTTTAAAAATACTATGTTTTAGCACAAATACTGTAATTTGAAAGAAATACTATGTTTCAGCAGAAATACTCTGGTTTAGCACAAATATTATAACATAGCAGTAATACAATTATATAGCAGAAATGCTATATTTAGAAAGAAAAATATAATATAGTAGAAATACTATGATTTAACAGAAATACTGTAATCAGCACATATAGTGTAACATGACAGAAATTCCTCGACTTAGTAGTAATACTATAACATAAAACAAATGTTATGATTTGGCACAAAACCATAATTTGGCAAAATACTATGATTTAGCAGAAATACTATGATTGAGCAGAAGTACTAAGATGTAGTAAAAGTACTTTGATTTAAGAGAAATACAATTATGGAGGAGTAATACTTTAAAATGGGAGAAATATTGATACACACACACATACACAGAGCCTAAAGGGAACAGTATTTGTGCCATAGAGTGTTAAGAAGAATCTGAGGTCCATATTACAAAAGCTGCTAAAATCATAAAAGTTTGCAGAATTGTAATAAATGATCAATATGAATTAGTGGTCTGTGATAGTGTAGTAAATTGTAGGTAAAAAAACATGTTGACCAAGGTGGAATTGAACCCACGACCTTTGGGCTGCAGACCTGTGTCATTACAAACTGTGCCACTGGGAAAGAGAGTGAGCACCTGGAAAACAGGGTGATGAGCAGTCAGAATTAGATCGCAGTGAGAGGCAAAGAGCGCCGTTTTTGGAGTTACAAAACGTCGTGTAACTCAAAAACTAGGTGGACTAGAAGCATAATTCTTGTACTGGGTGAATCAGCGGACTTTGGTGTACTTTGACTGCGATTTTCATTGCTCTTTGTACATCCGTCGCTGAGATATAACGAGAGAAAAAACGGCAGACCTCAGATATGATTGGCGGCTTGGAAGCGCGCAGAGGCCCTGATATGTACATTTGAATGTCTCAGTCTTCACAGAGGACCTGGCAAAAATATATAGAAATAGTATGATTAAGCATAAATACTATATTTAGCAGAAATACTGTATAAAGCACAAATCGTATAAAAAGCAAAAATACTATATTAAGCAATATAAATATCCTATAAAAATCCTATAAAAAGCAAAAAATACTGTACTGTGATTTGGTAGAAAAACTATAATTAATCAGAAATACTATATTTGGCAGAAATACTGTAATCAGTACATATACTGTAACATGACAGAAATTCCTCCACTTAGTAGTAATACTATAACATAACACAAATGTTATGATGAGTTGAGCGGCTGGTACTCTGGTGCAGTCAGCACAATCTGGAGCTGAACACTCTTAAAACTGTAGAGATGACAGTGGACTTCAGGAGACATCCTCAACTCTGCCCCCCCTCATCATATCAGACAGCCCTGTGTCGACTGTGGAGATCTTCAAGTTGCTGGGTACCACCATCTCCCAGGACCTGAATTGGGAGACCAACATCAACTCCATCCTCAAAAGACCCAGCAGAGGATGTACTTCCTGAGACAACTGGGGAAGTACAGTCTTCCACAGGAGCTGCTGATCCAGTTCTACACTGCAGTCATTGAGTCTGTCCTGTGCTCCTCCATCACAGTCCGGTATGGTGCAGCCACTAAACAGGACAGGTGCAGACTGCAGCAGACTGTACGGGCAGCAGAAAGGATCATCGGCGCCCCCTGCCCTCCATCCAGGATCTGTACCTCTCAAGAACCAGGAAACGGGCAGGGAAAATCATCACAGACCCCTCACACCCTGGACACAGACTTTTTGATCTGCTGCCCTCTGGCAGACGGTACAGAAGCCTGCAGACCAGGACCACCCGACACAGGAACAGTTTCTTTCCCTCGCCATCTCCCTTCTAAACAGTTGAACTGTCACACTGCTCCCACTGCCAGACTGCAACTGCACCTTATGTACATTCTGCAGTATTCATTCCACCTCATTTCATTTCTGTCTTTTATGTATATACGTTTAGATTAGTTATTTATAGTTGGTTTACACAGCTTTTGTGTATGTATGTGTATGCATGTGCAATGTATATATAGATACGTGTGTGTGTGTGTGTGTGTGTGTGTGTGTGTGTGTGTGTGTGTGAGATTTACATTGCTGTGCTCGAGAGCCACCATCTACGGAACCAAATTCCTTGTATTTGTCTGCACATATACTTGGCCAATAAACACGATTCTGATGATTTGGCACAAAAACCATGATTTGGCAAAATTACTATGATTTAGCAGAAATACTATGATTGAGCAGAAGTACTAAGATGTAGTAAAAGTACTTTGATTTAAGAGAAATCAATTATGGAGGAGTAATACTTTAAAATGGGAGAAATATTGATACACACACACATTCACAGAGCCTAAAGGGAAGAGTATTTGTGCCATGGAGTGTTAAGAAGAATGTGAGGTCCATATTAGAAAAGCTGGTAAAAGTTTTGAGAATTGTAATAAATGATGAATATGAATTACTTGTCTGTGATAGTGTATTAATTTGTAGGGCAAAAACATGTTGTCCAAGGTGGAGTTGAACCTGCAACCTCTGTGTTGCAGACCTTTGTCATTACCAGCTGCGCCACTGGGAAAGACAGTGAGCTTTTGGGAAACAGGGTGATGAGCAGTCAGAATTAGATCGCGGTGTGAGGCAAAGAGCGCCGTTTTTGGAGTTACAAAATGTCGTGTAACTCAAAAACTAGGTGGACTAGAAGCATAATTCTTGTACTGGGTGAATCAGCGGACTTTGGTGTACTTTGACTGCGATTTTCATTGCTCTTTGTACATCCGTCGCTGAGATATGACGAGAGAAGAAACGGCAGACCTCAGATATGATTGGCTGGCTAGGAAGCTGGCAGAAATATATAGTAATAGTGTGATTAAGCATAAATACTACATTTAGCAGAAATACTGTATTAAGCACAAATCCTATAAAAAGCAGAAGTACTATATTA
>NW_024108947.1:58440-123440 GCF_013358895.1 Oreochromis aureus | reverse complement strand
AGACACACACAGGATCAAATTCAGTCAACCAGTCTAAATATATTGAATTTAAATCATACAATAAGATGCTCCCATAAAAACTCTCTCTCGCCCTCTCTCTCTCTCTCTCTCTCTCTCACACACACACACACACACACACACACACACACACACACACACACACACACACGGGAGAAAATCAAGTTTCTAGGTCAGTCAAGCAGCCTGGGAGCTGCTAAATTTGAATCCACCAATCAGAGAGCCTGTGCACTTTTTCCCGCCAAAACAGGTGCAGCCGTTTTTTACACACACAGAGCACAGAGACAGGATTTCTGCAGTGAATTTCTCATAGTGAGGATTCCTCTCAAACAAATGGCCATAATTTCCTAACCGTAGGGGCTAGAACGGTCATTCTTACACCGTTTTGTTCAGAAGAGATGAGGAATCTTACAGTGTTGACAATTTATCATTAAAATATGGATTTTAAAGATATTTGACTTGTAATGCACCATAACTGAGTAGAGGCGAAGCAAAACTGCCTTGACCTGCCCTCAAACAACGCTTTCTAACTCTAAATCTATTTGGAGTATCAATATCATTCTTTCACTGTAAGAGACAGCAGGCTTTGGTGAACAGTCATGGAAATTTTCAGGTCTCTGTTGATATCCATTAAAAAGATATGACGAGAGAAAAAAAGTGGTTCATTTCAGAGTTTGAAATCTGAAGAAATCTGAGCGAACGATGAATTTCCTACCCTCAAACAAGTCTAACTCATTTCAGAACGGTAATAGGTGAGAAAGAAATTCTTGAATTGTGAGCGTCAGGAGTGTCTGAAGATATACTGGGACAAGCCTTATGTCTTAACTTTGCTTCGTTAAGGAGATATGACGATTCGAATATGCCTCTCATTACAGAAATCAAGCTGTGATTTTGAACAAGCTCTCCATTGACTTTCTATGGGGATTTTTGAGACTTTGTGTTGGTCTGAGAAGATTTGACAAAATTCTATAAATCCCACAACCATGATAGTGACATTTTCTGAAAGCCAGCAAAAATACCTACGTTTTGATGTATAATTTGTGGAAGTTGAGTGAAAATTGAGCAAGTAGCAAGAAGTTGTTCGGACATGAAGAGAAGACTGCAAAACCTTCAGTGGCACACTGGAAGCCAAGTGCATAGCAACCATAACAACGCATGTATTTTGTGAAAAATCACAATTTTGCAACTCAAAACTTTAAGAGGCATAAAAGTAAAACGGTAAAAGATTTGAAAAAGCTGATTTATTCCTGAATAGCCCAATAATTTGAGAACATTTTAAAGTTTGAATGGTTGTTCTACGTGAAAGTAGGAAAAAGTAGTTAAGTTTCAAAAACAAGCAAGTTTTAGCAGAATTGTGGAAGTTTCCCATTCATTTCAATGGGACAAATTAAAGGAAAAAAACGTAATATTTTAAAAAGTATAAGAGTATAAAATACCAAAAGATATAGCCATCATTAGCAGAAATAGCAGAATAGTTTAAAATTTGAACGGTGAAAATCGGCTGAAAATTGTGGAAGTAGATCCACGGCGAAAAGTGTACGGAAGTCCTAAGAATAATAATAATAACTAGAAAAATTTGCATTTCCTGCGAAAATGCAGTGTGGATGCTTTAAAGCTGGAGCTGTCTGCTGAAACTAGCTGAAAAAGCTGAAAAGTTGCAGAAATTGTAAAAACTTTGCAGAAGCAAAGGAACTTTGCTAAAATGTAGTAACTTAGCAGAACTGCAATATCTTAGAGGAAACATAATACTTGGCAGAAATACAGTAGCATAGCAGAACTTAGTAGAAATATTGTAACTTACCAGAAACACGATAACTTCTCAAAAATACAAGAATTTAGGAGAAATAGTATAAGATAACAAAAGAATATATTTAGCCAAACATTTTTAAACATTACAGAAATACTATGATTTAGAAAAACAGTACAACATAGCAGAAATGCTGCGATTTACCACAGACACTGTAATTTACTATTAATATTGAAATTTTTTAAAAATACTATGTTTTAGCACAAATACTGTAATTTGACAGAAATACTATGTTTCAGCAGAAATACTCTGGTTTAGCACAAATATTATAACATAGCAGTAATACAATTATATAGCAGAAATGCTATATTTAGAAAGAAAAATATAATATAGTAGAAATACTATGATTTAGCAGAAATACTGTAATCAGCACATATAGTGTAACATGACAGAAATTCCTCGACTTAGTAGTAATACTATAACATAAAACAAATGTTATGATTTGGCACAAAAACCATAATTTGGCAAAATACTATGATTTAGCAGAAATACTATGATTGAGCAGAAGTACTAAGATGTAGTAAAAGTACTTTGATTTAAGAGAAATACAATTATGGAGGAGTAATACTTTAAAATGGGAGAAATATTGATACACACACACATACACAGAGCCTAAAGGGAACAGTATTTGTGCCATAGAGTGTTAAGAAGAATCTGAGGTCCATATTACAAAAGCTGCTAAAATCATAAAAGTTTGCAGAATTGTAATAAATGATCAATATGAATTAGTGGTCTGTGATAGTGTAGTAAATTGTAGGTAAAAAAACATGTTGACCAAGGTGGAATTGAACCCACGACCTTTGGGCTGCAGACCTGTGTCATTACAAACTGTGCCACTGGGAAAGAGAGTGAGCACCTGGAAAACAGGGTGATGAGCAGTCAGAATTAGATCGCAGTGAGAGGCAAAGAGCGCCGTTTTTGGAGTTACAAAACGTCGTGTAACTCAAAAACTAGGTGGACTAGAAGCATAATTCTTGTACTGGGTGAATCAGCGGACTTTGGTGTACTTTGACTGCGATTTTCATTGCTCTTTGTACATCCGTCGCTGAGATATAACGAGAGAAGAAAGCGGCAGACCTCAGATATGATTGGCGGCTTGGAAGCCGCATGAGGCCCTGATATGTACATTTGAATGTCTCAGTCTTCACAGAGGACCTGGCAAAATATATAGAAATAGTATGATTAAGCATAAATACTATATTTAGCAGAAATACTGTATAAAGCACAAATCGTATAAAAAGCAAAAATACTATATTAAGCAATATAAATATCCTATAAAATCCTATAAAAAGCAAAAATACTGTACTGTGATTTGGTAGAAAACTATAATTAATCAGAAATACTATATTTGGCAGAAATACTGTAATCAGTACATATACTGTAACATGACAGAAATTCCTCCACTTAGTAGTAATACTATAACATAACACAAATGTTATGATGAGTTGAGCGGCTGGTACTCTGGTGCAGTCAGCACAATCTGGAGCTGAACACTCTTAAAACTGTAGAGATGACAGTGGACTTCAGGAGACATCCCTCAACTCTGCCCCCCTCATCATATCAGACAGCCCTGTGTCGACTGTGGAGATCTTCAAGTTGCTGGGTACCACCATCTCCCAGGACCTGAATTGGGAGACCAACATCAACTCCATCCTCAAAAGACCCAGCAGAGGATGTACTTCCTGAGACAACTGGGGAAGTACAGTCTTCCACAGGAGCTGCTGATCCAGTTCTACACTGCAGTCATTGAGTCTGTCCTGTGCTCCTCCATCACAGTCCGGTATGGTGCAGCCACTAAACAGGACAGGTGCAGACTGCAGCAGACTGTAATGGGCAGCAGAAAGGATCATCGGCGCCCCCTGCCCTCCATCCAGGATCTGTACCTCTCAAGAACCAGGAAACGGGCAGGAAAATCATCACAGACCCCTCACACCCTGGACACAGACTTTTTGATCTGCTGCCCTCTGGCAGACGGTACAGAAGCCTGCAGACCAGGACCACCCGACACAGGAACAGTTTCTTTCCCTCGCCATCTCCCTTCTAAACAGTTGAACTGTCACACTGCTCCCACTGCCAGACTGCAACTGCACCTTATGTACATTCTGCAGTATTCATTCCACCTCATTTCATTTCTGTCTTTTATGTATATACGTTTAGATTAGTTATTTATAGTTGGTTTACACAGCTTTGTGTATGTATGTGTATGCATGTGCAATGTATATATAGATACGTGTGTGTGTGGGTGCGTGTGTGTGTGTGTGTGTGTGTGTGTGAGATTTACATTGCTGTGCTCGAGAGCCACCATCTACGGAACCAAATTCCTTGTATTTGTCTGCACATATACTTGGCCAATAAACACGATTCTGATGATTTGGCACAAAAACCATGATTTGGCAAAATTACTATGATTTAGCAGAAATACTATGATTGAGCAGAAGTACTAAGATGTAGTAAAAGTACTTTGATTTAAGAGAAATCAATTATGGAGGAGTAATACTTTAAAATGGGAGAAATATTGATACACACACACATTCACAGAGCCTAAAGGGAAGAGTATTTGTGCCATGGAGTGTTAAGAAGAATGTGAGGTCCATATTAGAAAAGCTGGTAAAAAGTTTTGAGAATTGTAATAAATGATGAATATGAATTACTTGTCTGTGATAGTGTATTCATTTGTAGGGCAAAAACATGTTGTCCAAGGTGGAGTTGAACCTGCAACCTCTGTGTTGCAGACCTTTGTCATTACCAGCTGCGCCACTGGGAAAGACAGTGAGCTTTTTGGGAAACAGGGTGATGAGCAGTCAGAATTAGATCGCGGTGTGAGGCAAAGAGCGCCGTTTTTGGAGTTACAAAATGTCGTGTAACTCAAAAACTAGGTGGACTAGAAGCATAATTCTTGTACTGGGTGAATCAGCGGACTTTGGTGTACTTTGACTGCGATTTTCATTGCTCTTTGTACATCCGTCGCTGAGATATGACGAGAAGAAAGCGGCAGACCTCAGATATGATTGGCTGGCTAGGAAGCTGGCAGAAATATATAGTAATAGTGTGATTAAGCATAAATACTACATTTAGCAGAAATACTGTATTAAGCACAAATCCTATAAAAAGCAGAAGTACTATATTAAGCACAAATGGTATATAAAAAGCAGAAATACTGTAATATGATTTGGTAGAAAAACTATAATTAATCAGAAATACTATATTGGGCAGAAATACTATATTTAGCACAAATCTTATAAAATAGCAGAAATAGTATGAATCAGCACAATAGTAACAACTTAAACAGAAAAATTGGAAAAGCAAAATGGACAGCTGAAAAATGCTGAACATGCTAAGGGTCCTTCAAATGTACTTGTTAAATGAAAAAAAAAAACTCAGCAAAAAAAGTGTAACAGTCACACAACCACAAATATGTACACATATGTTAACACACATGCACAGACAGACACACAAAGGATCAAATTCAGTCAACCAGTCTAAATATATTGAATTTAAAAACACACACACACACACACACACACACACACACACACACACACAAGATCCAATTCAGTCAACCAGTCTAAATATATTGAATTTAAATCTTACAATGAGATCATCCCATAAAAAGGCTCTCTCTCTCTCTCTCTCTCTCTCTCTCTGTCTCACACACACACACACACACACACACACACACACACAAGATCCAATTCAGTCAACCAGTCTAAATATATTGAATTTGAATCTTACAATGAGATCATCCCATAAAAAGGCTTTCTCTCTCTCTCTCTCTCTCTCTCTCTGTCACACACACACACACACACAAGATCCAATTCAGTCAACCAGTCTAAATATATTGAATTTAAATCTTACAATGAGATCATCCCATAAAAAGCCTTTCTCTGTCTCTCTCTCTCTCTCTCTCTCTCTCTGTCACACACACACACACACACACACACACACACACACACACACACACACACAAGATCCAATTCAGTCATCCAGTCTAAATATATTGAATTTGAATCTTACAATGAGATCATCCCATAAAGAGGCTTCTCTCTCTCTCTCTCTCTCTCTCTCTCACACACACACACACACACACACACACACAAGATCCAATTCAGTCAACCAGTCTAAATATATTGATTTTGAATCTTACAATGAGATCATCCATAAAAGGCTCTCTCTCTCTCTCTCTCTCTCTCTCTCTCTCTCTCTGTCACACACACACACACACACACACACACAAGATCCAATTCAGTCAACCAGTCTAAATATATTGAATTTAAATCTTACAATGAGATCATCCCATAAAAAGCCTTTCTCTCTCTCTCTCTCTCTCTGTCACACACACACACACACACACACACACACACACACACACACACACACACACACACACACACACACACAGCAGCAGCAGCAGCAGAAAGTGAACAGGGGCTGTTAACAGCATGTTTCTAGGTCAGTTTGCAAGCCTGGGAGCTGCTAAATTTGAATCCACCAATCAGAGGGGCTGTGTGCTTTTTCCGCCAAAACTGGTGCACCAAGTGCAGGCTTTTACACATGCAGCACAGAGAGAGACAGGATTTTTGCAGTCTATTTCTCATAGTGAGAATTCCCTCAAACAAACAGCCATGAATTTCTAACCGTGAGGGGCTAAAACAGTCATTCTTAGACCATTTTATTCAGAAGACATGGGAGAATCTTGAAATGCTGACCACTGAAAATAAAAATATGAAATATTAGAGATATATGACATAGAGAATTGGTTGGCTTAGAAGCCATGAAGGTCCCAATATGCAAATCTGAATGTGCCAGGACTCAGATATGATTGGCTGGCTGGGAAGCCATGAAGGTCCCAATATGCAAATTTGAATGTGCCAGGACTCAGATATGATTGGCTGGCTGAGAAGCCATGAAGGCAACAATATGCAAATTTGAATGTGCCAGGACTCAGATATGATTGGCTGGCTGAGAAGCCATGAAGGTCCCAATATGCAAATTTGAATGTGCCAGGACTCAGATATGATTGGCTGGCTGGGAAGCCATGAAGGCAACAATATGCAAATTTGAATGTGCCAGGACTCAGATATGATTGGCTGGCTGGGAAGCCATGAATGCCCCAATATGCAAATTTAAATGTGCCAGGACTCAGATATGATTGGCTGGCTGAGAAGCCATGAAGGTCCCAATATGCAAATTTGAATGTGCCAGGACTGAGATATGATTGGCTGGCTGGGAAGCCGTCCAGGTCCTGATATGTAAATTTGAATATTAGGACTGACTCCCTGGGGACCTGGCAGAAATATATAGAAATACAATGATTACCCAGAAATACTGCATTTAGTAGAAATACTATGTTTTAGCACAAATACTATAAAATGGCAGAAATACTATAATTAAGCAGAAATATTATATTAAGTACAAATCCTAAAAAATAGCAGAAATAGTATGATTTAGCACAAATGCTGTATTTAGCACAAGTCTTATAAAATAGCAGAAATAGTATGATTTAGCAGAAATGCTGTATTTAGCACAAATACTGAAAAGCAGCACAAATGCTATGACTTAGCACAATAGTAATAACTTAAATAGAAAAATTGGAAAAGCAAAATGGACAGCTGCAAAAAGTCCCAAAAGCACAGAGAGACACACACAGGATCAAATTCAGTCAACCAGTCTAAATATATTGAATTTAAATCATACAATAAGATGCTCCCATAAAAACTCTCTCTCGCCCTCTCTCTCTCTCTCTCTCTCTCTCACACACACACACACACACACACACACACACACACACACACACACACACACACACAGGGAGAGAAAATCAAGTTTCTAGGTCAGTCAAGCAGCCTGGGAGCTGCTAAATTTGAATCCACCAATCAGAGAGCCTGTGCACTTTTTCCCGCCAAAACAGGTGCAGCCGTTTTTACACACACAGAGCACAGAGACAGGATTTCTGCAGTGAATTTCTCATAGTGAGGATTCCTCTCAAACAAATGGCCATAATTTCCTAACCGTAGGGGCTAGAACGGTCATTCTTACACCGTTTTGTTCAGAAGAGATGAGGAATCTTACAGTGTTGACAATTTATCATTAAAATATGGATTTTTAAAGATATTTGACTTGTAATGCACCATAACTGAGTAGAGGCGAAGCAAAAACTGCCTTGACCTGCCCTCAAACAACGCTTTCTAACTCTAAATCTATTTGGAGTATCAATATCATTCTTTCACTGTAAGAGACAGCAGGCTTTGGTGAACAGTCATGGAAATTTTCAGGTCTCTGTTGATATCCATTAAAAAGATATGACGAGAGAAAAAAGTGGTTCATTTCCAGAGTTTGAAATCTGAAGAAATCTGAGCGAACGATGAATTTCCTACCCTCAAACAAGTCTAACTCATTTCAGAACGGTAATAGGTGAGAAAGAAATTCTTGAATTGTGAGCGTCAGGAGTGTCTGAAGATATACTGGGACAAGCCTTATGTCTTAACTTTGCTTCGTTAAGGAGATATGACGATTCGAATATGCCTCTCATTACAGAAATCAAGCTGTGATTTTGAACAAGCTCTCCATTGACTTTCTATGGGGATTTTTGAGACTTTGTGTTGGTCTGAGAAGATTTGACAAAATTCTATAAATCCCACAACCATGATAGTGACATTTTCTGAAAGCCAGCAAAAATACCTACGTTTTGATGTATAATTTGTGGAAGTTGAGTGAAAATTGAGCAAGTAGCAAGAAGTTGTTCGGACATGAAGAGAAGACTGCAAAACCTTCAGTGGCACACTGGAAGCCAAGTGCATAGCAACCATAACAACGCATGTATTTTGTGAAAATCACAATTTTGCAACTCAAAACTTTAAGAGGCATAAAAGTAAAACGGTAAAAGATTTGAAAAAGCTGATTTATTCCTGAATAGCCCAATAATTTGAGAACATTTTAAAGTTTGAATGGTTGTTCTACGTGAAAGTAGGAAAAAGTAGTTAAGTTTCAAAAACAAGCAAGTTTTAGCAGAATTGCGGAAGTTTCCCATTCATTTCAATGGGACAAATTAAAGGAAAAAAACGTAATATTTTAAAAAGTATAAGAGTATAAAATACCAAAAGATATAGCCATCATTAGCAGAAATAGCAGAATAGTTTAAAATTTGAACGGTGAAAATCGGCTGAAAATTGTGGAAGTAGATCCACGGCGAAAAGTGTACGGAAGTCCTAAGAATAATAATAATAACTAGAAAAATTTGCATTTCCTGCGAAAATGCAGTGTGGATGCTGTAATGCTGAAGCTGTCTGCTAAAAATAGCTGAAAAAGCTGAAAAGTTGCAGAAATTGTAAAAACTTTGCAGAAGCAAAGGAACTTTGCTAAAATGTAGTAACTTAGCAGAACTGCAATATCTTAGAGGAAACATAATACTTGGCAGAAATACAATAGCATAGCAGAACTTAGCAGAAACATTGTAACTTCTCAGAAACATGATAAGTTATCAAAAATACAAGAATTTAGGAGAAATTGTATAAGATAACAGAAAGAATATATTTAGCCAAACATTCTTCAACATTACAGAAATACTATGATTTAGAAAAACAGTACAACATAGCAGAAATGCTGTGATTTACCAGAGACACTGTAATATACTATGAATATTTTAATTTTATATAAATACTATGTTTTAGCAAAAATACTCCAGTTTAGCACAAATATTATAACATAGCAGAAATACTATTCTATAGCAGAAATGCTATATTTAGAAAGAAAAATGTAATATAGTAGAAATACTATGATTTAGCAGAAATCCTACAATATAGCTTAATAACAATGATTTAGAACAGATACTATGATTGAGCACAAGTAATAACTTAAGTGAAAATATTGGAAAGGTAAAATGATAAGTTGAATAAAAGGAACATGGTTAAGTCCGCTGAAAACTATTTGTTGTTCACCTGTGAAAAATAAAACAAAAATACATTTAGAAAAAAAAACTAAGAACAGCCAACAGATACACAAAATCAAATATGGATACACAAATCACCAAATACACAGAAAATCAAATATGGTTACACAAATGTACAGAGAGAGACAAACACAGACAAACACACAGTCTATGCCAGTCAACCAGTCTGAATATATTATATTTTTATCCACCAATGAGATGCTGCCCTAAAAAGGTCTTTTGTGTGTCTCTTCTCTCTCTCTCTCTCTCTCTCTCTCACACACACACACACACACACACACACACACACACACACACACACACACAAGATCCAATTCAGTCAACCAGTCTAAATATATTGAATTTGAATCTTACAATGAGATCATCCCATAAAAAAGGCTTTCTCTCTCTCTCTCTCTCTCTCTCTCTCTCTCTGTCACACACACACACACACACACACACACACACACACACACACACACACACACACACACACACACAGGGAGAGAGAAGTAAGTTTCTAGGTCAGTCAAGCAGCCTGGGAGCTGCTGAATTTGAATCCACCAATCAGAGAGGCTGTATACTTTTTCCCGCCAAAACAGGTGTAGCCGTTTTTACACACACAGAGCACAGAGACAGGATTTCTGCAGTGAATTTCTCATAGTGAGGATTCCTCTCAAACAAATGGCCATAATTTCCTAACCGTAGGGGCTAGAACGGTCATTCTTACACCGTTTTGTTCAGAAGAGATGGGGGAATCTTACAGTGTTGACAATTTATCATTAAAATATGAATTATCAACGATATTTGACTTCTAATGCACCATAACTGAGTAGAGCAAAGCAAAAACTGCCTTGACTTGCCCTCAAACAACGCTTTCTAACTCTAAATCTATTTGGAGTATCAATATCATTTTTTCACCGTAAGAGACAGCAGGCTTTGGTGAACAATCTTGGAAATTTTCAGGTCTCTGTTGATATCCATTAAAAAGATATGACGAGAGAAAAAAGTGGATCATTTCCAGAGTTTGAAATCTGAAGAAATCTGAGCGAAGGACGAATTTCCTACCCTCAAACAAGTCTAACTCATTTCAGAATGGTAATAGGTGAGAAAATAATTCTTGAATTGTGAGCGTCAGGAGTGTCTGAAGATATATTGGCACAAGCCTCATGTCTTAACTTCGCTGCGTTAAGGAGATATGACGATTTGAAAATGCCTCTCATTAGAGAAATCCAGCGGTGATTTTGAACAAGCTCTCCATTGACTTTCTATGGGGATTTTTGAGACTTTGTGTTGGTCTGAGGAGATTTGCCAAAATTCTATAAATCTCACAACAATGATGGTGACATTTTCTGAAAGCCAGCAAAAATACCTACGTTTTGATGTATAAACTGTGGAAGTTGAGTGAAAATTGAGCAAGTAGCAAGAAGTTGTTCGGACATGAAGAGAAGACTGCAAAACCTTCAGTGGCACACTGGAAGCCAAGTGCATAGCAACCATAACAACGCATGTATTTTGTGAAAAATCACAATTTTGCAACTCAAAACTTTAAGAGGCATAAAAGTAAAACGGTAAAAGATTTGAAAAAGCTGATTTATTCCTGAATAGCCCAATAATTTGAGAACATTTTAAAGTTTGAATGGTTGTTCTACGTGAAAGTAGGAAAAAGTAGTTAAGTTTCAAAAACAAGCAAGTTTTAGCAGAATTGCGGAAGTTTCCCATTCATTTCAATGGGACAAAAATAAGCACAAAAAGCTTAATATTTTAAAAAGTATAACAGTATAAAATACCAAAAGATATAGCGCACATTAGCAGAAATAGCAGAATAGTTTAAAATTTGAACGGTGAAAATCGGCTGAAAATTGTGGCACTAGTTAAGTGCCAAAAAGTGTACGGAACGCAACTAGAACTAGAAAAATTTGCATTTCCTGCGAAAATGCAGTGTGGATGCTGGAACGCTGAAGCTGTCAGCTGAAACTAGCTGAAAAAGCTGAAAAGTTGCAGAAATTGTAAAAACTTTGCAGAAGCAAAGGAACGTTGCTAAAATGTAGTAACTTAGCAGAACTGCAATATCTTAGAGGAAACATAATACTTGGCAGAAATACAATAGCATAGCAGAACTTAGCAGAAACATTGTAACTTACCAGAAACACGATAACTTCTCAAACATACATGAATTTAGGAGAAATAGTATAAGATAACAGAAAGAATATATTTAGCCAAACATTCTTAAACATTACAGAAATACTATGATTTAGAGAAACAGTACAACATAGCAAAAATGCTGTAATTTGACAGAAATACTACATTTGGCAGAAATACTATGTTTCAGCACAAATACACTGGTTTAGCACAAATATTTTAACGTAGCAGAAATACAATTATATAGCAGAAATGCTATATTTAGAAAGAAAAATATAATATAGTAGAAATACTATGATTTAGCAGAAATACTGTAATCAGCACATATACTGTAACATGACATAAATTCCTCCACTTAGTAGTAATACTATAACATAACACAAATGTTATGATTTGGCACAAAACCATAATTTGGCAAAATACTATGATTTAGCAGAAATACTATGATTGAGCAGAAGTACTAAGATGTAGTAAAAGTACTTTGATTTAAGAGAAATACAATTATGGAGGAGTAATACTTTAAAATGGGAGAAATATTGACACACACACACACACAGAGCCTAAAGGGAACAGTATTTGTGCCATGGAGTGTTAAGAAGAAACTGAGGTCCATATTAGAAAAGCTGGTAAAAAGTTTTCAGAATTGTAATAAATGATGAATATGAATTAGTGGTCTGTGATAGTGTATTAATTTGTAGGGCAAAAAGATGTTGACCAAGGTGGACTTGAACCCACAACCTTTGGGTTGCAGACCCGTGTCATTACCAGCTGCGCCACTGGGAAAGACAGTGAGCTCTTGGGAAACAGGGTGATGAGCAGTCAGAATTAGATTGCGGTGAGAGGCGAAGAATGCCATTTTTGGAGTTACAAAATGTCGTGTAACTCAAAAGCTAGGTGGACTAGAAGCATAATTCTTGTACTGAGTGAATCAGCGGACTTTGGTGTACTTTGACTGCGATTTTCATTGCTCTTTGTACATCCGACGCAGAGATATGACGAGAGAAGAAAGGGCAGACCTCAGATATGATTGGCTGGCTGGGAAGCCGTGCAGGCCCTAATATGTAAATTTGAATGTCTCAGTCCTCAGAGGATTGGCTGCGTGGGGACCTGGCAGAAATATATAGTAATAGTATGATTAAGCATAAATACTACATTTAGCAGAAATACTGTATTAAGCACAAATCCTATAAAAAGCAAAATTACTATATTAAGCACAAATCCTATAAAAAGCAGAAATACTATACTATGATTTGGTAGAAAACTATAATTAATCAGAAATACTATATTTGGCAGAAATACTATATTTAGCACAAATCTTGTAAAATAGCAGAAATAGTATGATTCAGCACAATAGTAATAACTTAAACAGAAAAATTGGAAAAGCAAAATGGACAGCTGAAAAAATGCTGATCATGCTAAGGATCCTTCAAATGTACTTGTTAAATGAAAAAAAAAAACTCAGCAAAAAAAAGTATAACAGTCACACAATCACAAATATGGACACCTATGGAAACACACATGTACAGAGAGACACACAGGATCAAATTCAGTCAACCAGTCTAAATATATTGAATTTGAATCTTACAATGAGATCATCCCATAAAAAGGCTCTCTCTCTCTCTCTCTCTCTCTCTCACACACACACACACACACACACACACACACACACACACACACACACACACACACAGAGGGAGAGAGAAGAAACTTTCTAGGTCAGTCAAGCAGCCTGGGAGCTGCTGAATTTGAATCTACCAATCAGAGAGGCTGTGTACTTTTTCCCGCCAAAACAGGTGCAGCCGTTTTACGTATTTGTGCCAAAACATAGTGTTTCTGCCATATTGTGGTACTACTACATTACAACATGAATACGGATTAAAGATGAAAGAAACTGGCAACAAATTCCTCCACTACAAACCAGTCTGATACCACTTCTTTGCAGCGTTCACGTTTACTAAGGCACTACCCAAAAGGCGCCACAAGAGGGCACTCCAACACAACAGATGACCTATGTACACTGATGCACTTAGTAACAGTCAGCCTCCTTGAATTGGCAGAAATACTGTGATTTAGTAGTAATACTATAACATAACAGATATACTGTGATGTTGCAGACATAGTATCTTTTGCACTACTCATTTGTAGTGAAAAAATTAGCAATATAACTTACAGGTCTGTGAAAGTGTATAAATTTGTAGTGAAAAAAAAAAAATGTTGACCAAGGTGGGATTGAACCCACGACCTTTGAGCTGCAGCAGAGCCGTGTCATTACTGATTGCGCACACCTGGAAAGAGGGCGGGCAGCTGAAAAACAAAGACATCAGCAATCAGAAATAAAAGAGATTTCTGTTGAAAACACCTGAAAAAGCTGGGATTTGTGCTGAAAAGGGGTGAAAAACTCAATTCTGCTGAAACGGGTGAAGAAGAGGTGTTGGACTGTTGAGAAGAGTTAAATAAGTTGAACAGATATGTTTGGGTACAGATACTATGATTTGGTAATAATACTGTGTTTTAGCACAACTCCTGAGATTTGATTGAAATAATATGATTTAGAAGAAATATTATGACTTTGTACAAATACAATGTTTTGGCACAAATACCATGATATGGCAAAAATACTATGATTTAGCAGAAATACTATGATTGAGCAGAAGTACTAAGATGTAGTAAAAGTACTTTGATTTAACAGAAATGAAATTATGGAGGAGTAATACTTTAAAATGGGAAAATATTGATACACACACAGATACACAGAGCCTAAAGGGAACAGTATTTGTGCCATGGAGTGTTAAGAAGAATCTGAGGTCCATATTAGAAAAGCTGCTAAAATCATAAAACTTTGCAGAATTGTAATAAATGATGAATATGAATTACTTGTCTGTGATAGTGTATTAATTTCTAGGGAAAAAAAAAATGTTGACCAAGGTGGAATTGAACCCGTGATCTTCAGGCTGCCGACCGGCGCCATTACCAACTGTGCCACCGGAAACAGAGCAGCGGTTTGGAAAACGGGAGATGAACTGTCAGATTTAGATCGCGGTGAGAGGCGTAAAACGCCGATTTTGGAGTGACAAAACGTCATGTAACTCCAAAACTAGGTGGGATAGAAGCACAATTCTTGTACTGGGTGAATCAGCAGACTTTGCTGAACTTTCACTGCGATTTTCATTGCTCCTTTTACCTCCGTCACGGAGATATGATGAGAGAAGAAACGGCTTCATTTTCAGAGTTTGAAAAGTGAGAGGAGGACAGATTTCCACCCTCAAACAAACGTAATTTATGGTAACAGTAAGATGACTGTAAAACTGCTCTATGATTTACATGAAATACTTTGATTTAGAAGAAATTCTATAATCTAGCAAAAAGCACTACAGCATAGCAGAAGTTATATCACTGAGCAGATTTACAAGGATTTAGCACAAACACTATGATTTGGCTCAAAAATCTTTATTTTGCAGTTATATTATGATTTGGCAGAAATACTATGAGCAGTAATAATATAACAGTACATAATACTGTTATTTTGTGGAAATACAATGCTTTATCACAAATACCATGATATGGCAAAAATACTATGATTCAGCAGAAATACTATGATTGAGCAGAAGTACTAAGATGTAGTAAAAGTACTTTGATTTAACAGAAATGCAATTATGGAGGAGTAATACTTTAAAATGGGAAAAATATTGATACACACAGATACACAGAGCCTAAAGGGAACAGTATTTGTGCCATGGAGTGTTAAGAAGAATCTGAGGTCCATATTAGAAAAGCTGCTAAAATCATAAAACTTTGCAGAATTGTAATAAATGATGAATATGAATTACTTGTCTGTGATAGTGTATTAATTTCTAGGGAAAAAAAAAGATGTTGACCAAGGTGGTATTGAACCCGTGATCTTTAGGCTGCCGAGCGGCGTCATTACCAACTGTGCCACTGGGAAACAGAGCAGCGGTTTGGAAAACGGGAGATGTACTGTCAGATTTAGATCGCGGTGAGAGGCGTAAAACGCCGATTTTGGAGTTACAAAACGTCATGTAACTCTAAAACTAGGTGGGATAGAAGCACAATTCTTGTACTGGGTGAATCAGCAGACTTTGCTGAACTTTCACGGCGATTTTCATTGCTCCTTTTACCTCCGTCACGGAGATATGATGAGAGAAGAAACGGCTTCATTTTCAGAGTTTGAAAAGTGAGAGGAGGACAGATTTCCACCCTCAAACGAACGTAATTTATGGCTTAACAGTAAGATGACTGTAAAAACTGCTCTATGATTTACATGAAATACTTTGATTTAGAAGAAATTCTACAATCTAGCAAAAAAAGCACTACAGCATAGCAGAAGTTATATCACTGAGCAGATTTACTAGGATTTAGCACAAACACTATGATTTGGCTCAAAAATCTTTATTTTGCAGTTATATTATGATTTGGCAGAAATACTATGAGCAGTAATAATATAACAGTACATAATACGGTTATTTTGTGGAAATACAATGCTTTATCACAAATACCATGATATGGCAAAAATACTATGATTCAGCAGAAATACTATGATTGAGCAGAAGTACTAAGATGTAGTAAAAGTACTTTGATTTAGCACAAATACTATTATGGAGGAGTAATACTTTAACATGGGAGAAATATTGATACACACACACATACACAGAGAGCAAAGTGTGCAGAGGCTGTTGAGAGTCTGGGCTTGGCATATCTAGGTCAGCTAAATTGGCTGCACCTGCTGTAATCAGCACTTACACAGACAGACACAGAGAGAGCTATGGGTTTTCTTCAGTGTATTTCTCACATTCAGGACTCCCCTCGAACAAATGGCCATAATTTCCTAACCGTAGGGGCTAGAATGCTCATTCTAACACCGTTTGGTTCAGAAGAGATGGGGGAATCTGCAGGTCTTCATAATTCAGCGATAAAATATAAATTATTGAAGATATATGACTTGTAATACACTGTAACTGAGTAGAGGCAAAGCAAAACTGCCTTGACTTGCCCTCAAACAATGCTTTCTAACTCTAAATCTATTTGGAGTATCGATATCATTCTTTCACTGTACGAGACAGCAGGCTTTGGCGAACAGTCATCGAAATTTTCAGGTCTCTGTGGAAATCCATCAAAAAGATATGACGAGAGAAAAAATTGCCTCATTTCCAGAGTTTGAAATCTGAAGAAATCTGAGCGAGGGATGAATTTCCTACCCTCAAACAAGTCTAACTCATTTCAGAACGGTAATAGGTGAGAAAGAAATTCTTGAATTGTGAGCGTCAGGAGTGTCTGAAGATATACTGGGACAAGCCTCATGTTTTAACTTCGCTTCGTTAAGGAGATATGACGATTCGAATATGCCTCTCATTGCAGAAATCAAGCGGTGATTTTGAACAAACTCTCCATTGACTTTCTATGGAGAGTTTTGCGACTTTGTGTTGGTCTGAGGAGATTTGCCAAAATTCTATAAATCCCACAACAATGATAGTGACATTTTCTGAAAGCCAGCAAAAATACCTACGTTTTGATGTATAATTTGTGGAAGTTGAGTGAAAATTGAGCAAGTAGCAAGAAGTTGTTCGGACATGAAGAGAAGACTGCAAAACCTTCAGTGGCACACTGGAAGCCAAGTGCATAGCAACCATAACAACGCATGTATTTTCTGAAAAATCACAATTTTGCAACTCAAAACTTTAAGAGGCATAAAAGTAAAATGGTAAAAGATTTGAAAAAGCTGATTTATTCCTGAATAGCCCAATAATTTGTGAACATTTTAAAGTTTGAATGGTTGTTCTACGTGAAAATATGACAAAGTAGTTAAGTTTCAAAAACAAGCAAGTTTTAGCAGAATTGCGGAAGTTTCCCATTCATTTCAATGGGACAAATTAAAGGAAAAAAGCTTAATATTTTAAAAAGTATAATAGTATAAAATACCAAAAGATATTGCCGGAAAGGGAAAAAATAGCAGAATAGTTTAAAATTTGAACGGTGAAAATCGGCTGAAAATTGTGGAAGTAGTTCCACGGCGAAAAACGTACGGAAGCAACTAGAATAATAATAATAATAAAGAATAAAGAGAAACAGGAACTCAATAGTGTGGATGCCTCCAGCATCCACACAATAAAGAATAAAGAGAAACAGGAACTCAATAGTGTGGATGCCTCCAGCATCCACACAACTAGAAAAATTTGCATTTCCTGCGAAAATGCAGTGTGGATGCTGGAACGCTGAAGCTGTCAGCTGAAACTAGCTGAAAAAGCTGAAAAGTTGCAGAAATTGTAAAAACTTTGCAGAAGCAAAGGAACGTTGCTAAAATGTAGTAACTTAGCAGAACTGCAATATCTTAGAGGAAACATAATACTTGGCAGAAATACAATAGCATAGCAGAACTTAGCACAAATATTGTAACTTACCAGAAACACGATAACTTCCCAAAAATACAAGAATTTAGGAGAAATAGTATAAGATAAACAGAAAGAATATATTTAGCCAAACATTCTTAAACATTACAGAAATACTACTCTATAGCAGAAATGATATATTTAGAAAGAAAAATATAATATAGTAGAAATACTATGATTTAACAGAAATCCTACAATATAGCTCAATAACAATGATTTAGAACAGATACTATGATTGAGCAGAATAGTAATAACTTAAGTGAAAATATTGGAAAGGTAAAATGACAAGCTGAATAAAAAGGAACATGGTTAAGTTTGCTCAAAACTAATTTTTGTTCACCTGTGAAAAAATAAAATAAAAATACATTTAGAAATACAAATAAGAACAGCCAACAGATACACACAAAATTAAATATGGATACACAAATCAACAAATACACACAAAATCAAATATGAATACACAAATGTACAGAGAGAGACACACACACAGGGTCTATGCCAGTCAACCAGTCTGAATATATTATATTTTTATCCACCAATGAGATGCTGCCCTAAAAAGGTCTTTGTGTGTGTCTTTCTCTCTCTCTCTCTCTCTCTCTCTCTCACACACACACACACACACACACACACACACACACACACACACACACACACACACAGCAGCAGCAGCAGCAGCAGCAAGTGAACACGGGCTGTTAACAGCATGTTTCTAGGTCAGTCAAACAGCTGTGAGCTTCTCAATTTGAATCCACCAATCAGAGAGGCTGTGTGCTTTTTCCCACCAAAACTGGTGCACCAAGTGCAGGCTTTTACACATGCAGCACAGAGAGAGACAGGATTTTTGCTGTCTGTTTTTCCTAGTCAGGATTCCCCTCAAACAAACAGCCATAAATTCCTAACCGTAGGGGCTAAAACAGTCATTCTTAGACCGTTTTGTTCAGAAGAGATGGGGGAATCTTGAAATGTTGACCATTTAAAATACAAATATGAAATATTAAAGATATATGACATAGATGATTGGTTGTCTTAGAAGCCATGAAGGCCCCAATATGCAAATTTGAATGTGCCAGGCCTCAGATATGATTGGTTGTCTTAGAAGCCATATAAAAAGCAGTAAAACTGTACTATGATTTCGTAGAAAACTATAATTAATCAAAAATACTATATTTGGCAGAAATACTATTTTTTAGCAGAAAAACTATATTTAGCACAAATCTTATAAAATGGCAGAAATACTATAATTAAGCAGAAATACTATATTAAGTACAAATCCTATAAAATGGCAGAAATAGTATGATTAGTGAAATAAAAATAAATACTGAAAAGCAGCAGAAATGCTATGACTTAGCACAATAGTAATAACTTAAATAGAAAAATTGGAAAAGCAAAATGGACAGCTGAAAAAATCCTGAACATGCTAAGGGTCCCTCAAATGTAATTGTGAAAGAAAAAAAAAAAATCGGCAAAAAATATATAACAGCCACACAATTACAAATATGGACACATATGGAAACACACATGCACAGAGACACACACACACACACACACACACACACACACAGGATCCAATTCAGTCAACCAGTCTAAATATATTGAATTTGAATGTTACAATGAGATCATCCCATAAAAAGGCTTTCTCTCTCTCTCTCTCTCTCTCTCTCTCCTCTCTCTCTCACACACACACACACACACACACACACACAAGATCCAATTCAGTCAACCAGTCTAAATATATTGAATTTGAATCTTACAATGAGATCATCCCATAAAGAGGCTTTCTCTCTCTCTCTCTCTCTCTCTCTCTCTCTCTCACACACACACACACACACACACACACACACACATACACAAGATCCAATTCAGTCAACCAGTCTAAATATATTGAATTTGAATCTTACAATGACATCATCCCATGAAAAGGCTTTCTCTCGCTCTCTCTCTCTCTCTCTCTCACACACACACACACACACACACACACAAGATCCAATTCAGTCAACCAGTGTAAATATATTGAATTTGAATCTTACAATGAGATCATCCCATAAAAAGGCTTTCTCTCTTTCTCTCTCTCTCTCTCTCTCTCTCTCTCTCTCTCTCACACACACACACACACACACACACACACACACACAAGATCCAATTCAGTCAACCAGTCTAAATATATTGAATTTGAATCTTACAATGAGATCATCCCATAAAAGGCTTTCTCTCTCTCTCTCTCTCTCTCTCACACACACACACACACACACACACACACACACACACACAACACACACACACACACAGGAGAGAGAAGTAAGTTTCTAGCTCAGTCAACCAGCCTGGGAGCTGCTGAATTTGAATCCACCAATCAGAGAGCCTGTGCACTTTTTCCCGCCAAAACAGGTTGCACGCAGCACAGAGAGACACAGGACTTTTGCAGTCTATTTCTCATAATGACGACTCCCCTCAAACAAATGACCATAATTTCCTAACCGTGAGGGGCTAAAACAGTCATTCTTAGACCATTTTATTCAGAAGACATAGGGGAATCTTGAAATGCTGACCATTTAAAATAAAAATATGAAATATTAGAGATATATGACATAGATGATTGGTGGGCTTAGAAGCCATGAAGGTCCCAATATGCAAATTTAAATGTGCCACGACTCAGATATGATTGGCTGGCTGGGAAGCCATGAAGGGAACAATATGCAAATTTAAATGTGCCAGGACTCCGATATGATTGGCTGGCTGGGAAGCCATGAAGGTCCCAATATGCAAATTTGAATGTGCCAGGACTCAGATATGATTGGCTGGCTGGGAAGCCGTGCATGACTTGATATGTCAATTTGAAAATTACAGTCCTCACAGAGGATTGGCTTCCTGAGGAGCTGGCAGGAATACATAGAAATACTATGATTACCCAGAAATACTGCGTTTAGTAGAAATACTATGTTTTAGCACAAATACTATAATTAAGCAGAAATATTATATTAAGTACAAATCCTATAAAATAGCAGAAATAGTATGATTTAGCAGAAATGCTGTATTTAGCACAAATCTTATAAAATAGCAGAAATAGTATGATTTAGCAGAAATGCTGTATTTAGCACAAATACTGAAAAGCAGCACAAATGCTATGACTTAGCACAATAGTAATAACTTAAATAGAAAAATTGGAAAAGCAAAATGAACAGCTGCAAAAGTCCCACAAGCACAGAGAGACACACACAGGATCAAATTCAGTCAACCAGTCTAAATATATTGAATTTAAATCATACAATAAGATGCTCCAATAAAACTCTCTCTCGCCTCTCTCTCTCTCTCTCTCTCTCACACACACACACACACACACACACACACACACACACACACACACACACACACAGGAGAGAAAATCAAGTTTCTAGCTCAGTCAAGCAGCCTGGGAGCTGCTAAATTTGAATCCACCAATCAGAGAGGCTGTGTACTTTTTCCCGCCAAAACAGGTGCAGCCGTTTTACACACACAGAGCAGAGAGACAGGATTTCTGCAGTGAATTTCTCATAGTGAGGATTCCTCTCAAACAAATGGCCATAATTTCCTAACCGTAGGGGCTAGAACAGTCATTCTTACACCGTTTTGTTCAGAAGAGATGGGGAATCTTAAAGTGTTGACAATTTATCATTAAAATATGAATTATTGACGATATTTGACTTCTAATGCACCATAACTGAGTAGAGGCAAGCAAAATCTGCCTTGACTTGCCCTCAAACAACGCTTTCTAACTCTAAATCTATTTGGAGTATCGATATCATTCTTTCACCGTAAGAGACAGCAGGCTTTGGTGAACAGTCATGGAAATTTTCAGGTCTCTGTGGAAATCTATCAAAAAGATATGACGAGAGAAAAAAAGTGTCTCATTTCCAGAGTTTGAAATCTGAAGAAATCTGAGCGAGGGACGAATTTCCTACCCTCAAACAAACCCAATTCATGGCCAAATGGTAATAGATGAGAAAAAATTCTTGAATTGTGAGCATCAGGAGTGTCTGAAGATATATTGGCACAAGCCTCATGTCTTAACTTCGCTTCGTTGGGGAGATATGACGATTCGAAATGCCTCTCATTACAGAAATCAAGCGGTGATTTTAAACGAACTCTCCATTGACTTTCTATGGGGATTTTTGAGACTTTGTGTTGGTCTGAGGAGATTTGCCAAAATTCTATAAATCCCACAACAATGATAGTGACATTTTCTGAAAGCCAGCAAAAATACCTACGTTTTGATGTATAATTTGTGTGGGTTGAGTGGAAATTGAGCGAGTAGCAAGAAGTTGTTCGGACATGCAGAGAAAATTGCCAAAGGTACAGTGGCTCACTTAGAACCAACTGCATAGCAACCATATAAACGCATGTATTTTGTGAAAATCACAAAGATGAAACTCAAAACTTGAAGAGGGATGAGATGAAAACGGTAACAGATATGAAAAAGCTGAATCATCCATGAATAGCCCAATAATTTGAGAACATTTTAAAGTTTGAATGGTTGTTCTACGTGAAAGTAGTAAAAAGTAGTTAAGTTTCAAAAACAAGCAAAATTTAGCAGAATTGCGGAAGTTTCCCATTCATTTCAATGGGACAAATTAAAGGAAAAAGCTTAATATTTTAAAAAGTATAATAGCAAAAAATACCAAAAGTCATTGCGGAATTAGCAGAAATAGCAGAATAGTTTAAAATTTGAATGGTGAAAATCGGCTGAAAATTGTGGAAGTAGATCCATAATAATAATAAAAAAAACGTCACGGAAGCAACTTGAAGAATAACTAGAAAAATTTGCATTTCCTGCGAAAATGCAGTGTGGATGCTTTAAAGCTGAAGCTGTCTGCTGAAACTAGCTGAAAAAGCTGAAAAGTTGCAGAAATTGTAAAAACTTTGCAGAAGCAAAGGAACTTTGTTAAATGTAGTGACTTAGCAGAACTGCAATATCTTAGAGGAAACATAATACTTGGCAGAAATACAATAGCATAGCAGAACTTAGCAGAAATATTGTAACTTACCAGAAACACGATAACTTGTCAAAAATACAAGAATTTAGGAGAAATTGTATAAGATAACAGAAAGAATATATTTAGCCAAACATTCTTAAACATTACAGAAATACTATGATTTAGAAAAACAGTACAACATAGCAGAAATGCTGTGATTTACCAGAGACACTATAATATACTATGAATATTTTAATTTTATATGAATACTATGTTTTAACAAAAATACTCCAGTTTAGCACAAATATTATAACATAGCAGAAATACTATTCTATAGCAGAAATGCTATATTTAGAAAGAAAAATATAATATAGTAGAAATACTATGATTTAGCAGAAATCCTATAATATAGCTTAATAACAATGATTTAGAAGAGATACTATGATTGAGCAGAATAGTAATAACTTAAGTGAAAATATTGGAAAGGTAAAATGACAAGCTGAATAAAAAGGAACATGGTTAAGTTCGCTGAAAACTATTTGTTATTCAACTGTGAAAAAATAAAACAAAAATACATTTAGAAGAAAAACAAATAAGAACAGTCAACAGATACATAAGAAATCAAATATAGATAAACAAATGTACAGAGAGAGACACACAGGCAGGGTCTATGCCAGTCAACCAGTCTGAATATATTACATTTTTATCCAACAATGAGACGCTACCCTAAAAAGGGTCTTTCTGTGTATCTCTCTCTCTCTCTCTGTCTCTCGCCCTCTCTCTCACACACACACACACACACACACACACACACACACACACACACACACACACACACAACAGCAACAGCAGCAGCAGCAGCAGCAGAAAGTGAACAGGGGCTGTTAACAGCATGTTTCTAGGTCAGTCTTGCAAGCCTGGGAGCTGCTAAATTTGAATCCACCAATCAGAGAGGCTGTGTGCTTTTTCCCGCCAAAACTGGTGCACCAAGTGCAGGCTTTTACACATGCAACACAGAGAGAGACAGGATTTTTGCAGTCTATTTCTCATAGTGAGAATTCCCCTCAAAGAAACAGCCATAAATTTCTAACCGTAGGGGCTAAAACAGTCATTCTTAGACCATTTTATTCAGAAGACATAGGGGAATCTTGAAATGCTGACCATTTAAAATAAAAATATGAAATATTAGAGATATATGACATAGATGATTGGTGGGCTTAGAAGCCACGAAGGTCCCAATATGCAAATTTAAATGTGCCAGGACTCAGATATGATTGGCTGGCTGAGAAGCCATGAAGGTCCCAATATGCAAATTTGAATGTGCCAGGACTCAGATATGATTGGCTGGCTGGGAAGCCATGAAGGCAACAATATGCAAATTTGAATGTGCCAGGACTCAGATATGATTGGCTGGGTGGGAAGCCATGAATGCCCCAATATGCAAATTTAAATGTGCCAGGACTCAGATATGATTGGCTGGCTGAGAAGCCATGAAGGTCCCAATATGCAAATTTGAATGTGCCAGGACTGAGATATGATTGGCTGGCTGGGAAGCCGTCCAGGTCCTGATATGTAAATTTGAATATTAGGACTGACTCCCTGGGGACCTGGCAGAAATATATAGAAATACAATGATTACCCAGAAATACTGCATTTAGTAGAAATACTATGTTTTAGCACAAATACTATAAAATGGCAGAAATACTATAATTAAGCAGAAATATTATATTAAGTACAAATCCTATAAAATAGCAGAAATAGTATGATTTAGCACAAATGCTGTATTTAGCACAAATCTTATAAAATAGCAGAAATAGTATGATTTAGCAGAAATGCTGTATTTAGCACAAATACTGAAAAGCAGCACAAATGCTATGACTTAGCACAATAGTAATAACTTAAATAGAAAAATTGGAAAAGCAAAATGGACAGCTGCAAAAGTCCCACAAGCACAGAGAGATACACACAGGATCAAATTCAGTCAACCAGTCTAAATATATTGAATTTAAATCATACAATAAGATGCTCCCATAAAACTCTCTCTCGCCCTCTCTTCTCTCTCTCTCTGTCACACACACACACACACACACACACACACACACACACACACACACACACACACACAGGAGAGAAAATCAAGTTTCTAGGTCAGTCAAGCAGCCTGGGAGCTGCTAAATTTGAATCTACCAATCAGAGGGGCTGTGTACTTTTTCCCGCCAAAACTGGTGCACTAAGTGCAGGCTTTTACACACGCAGCACAGAGAGAGACAGGATTTTTGCAGTCTATTTCTCATAGTGAGAATTCCCCTCAAACAAACAGCCATAAATTTCTAACCGTAGGGGCTAAAACAGTCATTCTTAGACCATTTTATTCAGAAGACATAGGGGAATCTTGAAAAGCTGACCATTTAAAATAAAAATATGAAATATTAGAGATATATGACATAGATGTTGGTGGGCTTAGAAGCCACGAAGGTCCCAATATGCAAATTTAAATGTGCCAGGACTCAGATATGATTGGCTGGCTGGGAAGCCATGAAGGTCCCAATATGCAAATTTGAATGTGCCAGGACTCAGATATGATTGGCTGGCTGAGAAGCCATGAAGGTCCCAATATGCAAATTTGAATGTGCCAGGACTCAGATATGATTGGCTGGCTGGGAAGCCATGAAGGCAACAATATGCAAATTTGAATGTGCCAGGACTCAGATATGATTGGCTGGCTGGGAAGCCGTCCAGGTCCTGATATGTAAATTTGAATATTAGGACCGACTCCCTGGGGACCTGGCAGAAATATATAGAAATACAATGATTACCCAGAAATACTGCATTTAGTAGAAATACTATGTTTTAGCACAAATACTATAAAATGGCAGAAATACTATAATTAAGCAGAAATATTATATTAAGTACAAATCCTATAAAATAGCAGAAATAGTATGATTTAGCACAAAATGCTGTATTTAGCACAAATCTTATAAAATAGCAGAAATAGTATGATTTAGCAGAAATGCTGTATTTTGCACAAATACTGAAAAGCAGCACAAATGCTATGACTTAGCACAATAGTAATAACTTAAATAGAAAAATTGGAAAAGCAAAATGGACAGCTGCAAAAGTCCCACAAGCACAGAGAGACACACACAGGATCAAATTCAGTCAACCAGTCTAAATATATTGAATTTGAATCTTACAATGAGATCATCCCATAAAAAGGCTCTCTCTCTCTCTCTCTCTCTCTCTCTCTCTCTCTCTCACACACACACACACACACACACACACACACACACACAAGATCCAATTCAGTCAACCAGTCTAAATATATTGAATTTGAATCTTACAATGAGAATATCCCATAAAAAGGCTCTCTCTCTCTCTCTCTCTCTCTGTCACACACACACACACACACACACACACACACACACACACACACACACACACACACAGAGAGAGAAGTAAGTTTCTAGCTCAGTCAAGCAGCCTGGGAGCTGCTGAATTTGAATCCACCAATCAGAGAGGCTGTGTACTTTTTCCCGCCAAAACAGGTGCAGCCGCGTTTTACGTATTTGTGCCAAAACATACTGTTTCTGCCATATTGTGGTACTACTACATTACAACATGAATACGGATTAAAGACGAAAGAAACTGGCACCAAATTCCTCCACTACAAACCAGTCTGATACCACTTCTTTGCAGTGTTCACGTTTACTAAGGCACTACCCAAAAGGCGCCACAAGAGGGCACTCCAACACAAGAGATGACCTATGTACACTGATGCACTTAGTAACAGTCAGCCTCCTTGAATTGGCAGAAATACTGTGATTTAGTAGTAATACTATAACATAACAGATATACTGTGATGTTGCAGACATAGTATGTTTTGCACTACTCATTTGTAGTGAAAAAATTAGCAATATAAATTACAGGTCTGTGAAAGTGTATAAATTTGTAGTGAAAAAAAAATGTTGACCAAGGTGGGATTGAACCCACGACCTTTGAGCTGCAGAGCCGTGTCATTACTGATTGCGCCACCTGGAAAGGGTGCGGGCGGCTGAAACACAAAGACATCAGCAATCAGAAATAAAAGCGATTTCTGTTGAAAACACCTGAAAAGCTGGGATTTGTGCTGAAAAGGGTGAAAAACTCAATTCTGCTGAAACGGGGTGAAGAAGAGGTGTTGGACTGTTGAGAAGAGTTAAATAAGTTGAACAGATATGTTTGGGTACAGATACTATGATTTGGTAATAATACTGTGTTTTAGCACAACTCCTGAGATTTGATTGAAATAATATGATTTAGAAGAAATATTATGACTTTGTACAAATACAATGTTTTGGCACAAATACCATGATATGGCAAAAATACTATGATTTAGCAGAAATACTATGATTGAGCAGAAATACTAAGATGTAGTAAAAGTACTTTGATTTAACAGAAATGCAATTATGGAGGAGTAATACTTTAAAATGGGAAAAATATTGATACACACACAGATACACAGAGCCTAAAGGGAACAGTATTTGTGCCATGGAGTGTTAAGAAGAATCTGAGGTCCATATTAGAAAAGCTACTAAAATCATAAAACTTTGCAGAATTGTAATAAATGATGAATATGAATTACTTGTCTGTGATAGTGTATTAATTTCTAAAAAAAAAACGTTGACCAAGGTGGAATTGAACCCGTGATCTTTAGGCTGCCGACCGGCGTCATTACCAACTGTGCCACTGGGAAACAGAGCAGCAGTTTGGAAAACGGGAGATGAACTGTCAGATTTAGATCGCGTGAGAGGCGTAAAACGCCGATTTTGGAGTTACAAAACGTCACGTAACTCCAAAACTAGGTGGGATAGAAGCACAATTCTTGTACTGGGTGAATCAGCAGACTTTGCTGAACTTTCACTGCGATTTCCATTGCTCCTTTTACCTCCGTCACGGAGATATGATGAGAGAGAAGAAACGACTTCATTTTCAGAGTTTGAAAAGTGAGAGGAGGACAGATTTCCACCCTCAAACAAACGTAATTCATGGCTTAACAGTAAGATGACTGTAAAAACTGCTCTATGATTTACATGAAATACTTTGATTTAGAAGAAATTCTATAATCTAGCAAAAAGCACTACAGCATAGCAGAAGTTATATCACTGAGCAGAATTACTAGGATTTAGCACAAACACTATGATTTGGCTCAAAAATCTTTATTTTGCAGTTATATTATGATTTGGCAGAAATACTATGAGCAGTAATAATATAACAGTACATAATACTGTTATTTTGTGGAAATACAATGCTTTATCACAAATACCATGATATGGCAAAAATACTATGATTCAGCAGAAATACTATGATTGAGCAGAAGTACTAAGATGTAGTAAAAGTACTTTGATTTAACAGAAATGCAATTATGGAGGAGTAATACTTTAAAATGGAAAAAATATTGATACACACACAGATACACAGAGCCTAAAGGGAACAGTATTTGTACCATGGAGTGTTAAGAAGAATCTGAGGTCCATATTAGAAAAGCTGCTAAAATCATAAAAGTTTGCAGAATTGTAATAAATGATGAATATGAATTACTTGTCTGTGATAGTGTATTAATTTCTAGGAAAAAACATGTTGACTAAGGTGGAATTGAACCCGTGATCTTTGGGCTGCCGACCGGCGTCATTACCAACTGTGCCACTGGGAAACAGAGCAGCGATTTGGAAAACGGGGAGATGAACTGTCAGATTTAGATCGCGGTGAGAGGCGTAAAACGCCGATTTTTGGAGTTACATAACGTCACGTAACTCCAAAACTAGGTGGGATAGAAGCACAATTCTTGTACTGGGTGAATCAGCAGACTTTGCCGAACTTTCACTGCGATTTTCATTGCTCCTTTTACCTCCGTCACGGAGATATGATGAGAGAAGAAACGGCTTCATTTTCAGAGTTTGAAAAGTGAGAGGAGGACAGATTTCCACCCCTCAAACAAACGTAATTCATGGCTTAACAGTAAGATGACTGTAAAAACTGCTCTATGATTTACATGAAATACTTTGATTTAGAAGAAATTCTATAATCTAGCAAAAAGCACTACAGCATAGCAGAAGTTATATCACTGAGCAGATTTACTAGGATTTAGCACAAACACTATGATTTGGCTCAAAAATCTTTATTTTGCAGTTATATTATGATTTGGCAGAAATACTATGAGCAGTAATAATATAACAGTACATAATACTGTTATTTTGTGGAAATACAATGCTTTATCACAAATACCATGATATGGCAAAAATACTATGATTCAGCAGAAATACTATGATTGAGCAGAAGTACTAAGATGTAGTAGAAGTACTTTGATTTAGCACAAATACTATCATGGAGGAGTAATACTTTAACATGGGAGAAATATTGATACACACACACACACAGAGAGCAAAGTGTGCAGAGGCTGTTGAGAGTCTGGGCTTGGCATATCTAGGTCAGCTAAATTGGCTGCACCTGCTGTAATCAGCACTTACACACACAGACACACAGAGAGCTATGGGTTTTCTTCAGTGTATTTCTCACATTCAGGACTCCCCTCGAACAAATGGCCATAATTTCCTAACCGTAGGGGCTAGAATGCTCATTCTAACACCGTTTTGTTCAGAAGAGATGGGGAATCTGCAGGTCTTCATAATTCAGCGATAAAATATAAATTATTGAAGATATATGACTTGTAATACACTGTAACTGAGTAGAGGCAAAGCAAAACTGCCTTGACTTGCCCTCAAACAATGCTTTCTAACTCTAAATCTATTTGGAGTATCGATATCATTCTTTCACTGTAAGAGACAGCAGGCTTTGGCGAACAGTCATGGAAATTTTCAGGTCTGTGTGGAAATCCATCAAAAGATATGACGAGAGAAAAAGTGCCTCAATTCCAGAGTTTGAAATCTGAAGAAATCTGAGCCAGGGACAAATTTCCTACCCTCAAACAAACCCAATTCATGGCCAAATGGTAATAGGTGAGAAAGAAATTCTTGAATTGTGAGCGTCAGGAGTGTCTGAAGATATACGGGACAAGCCTCATGTCTTAACTTCGCTTCGTTAAGGAGATATGACGATTCGAATATGCCTCTCATTACAGAAATCAAGCGGTGATTTTGAACAAACTCTCCATTGACTTTCTATGGAGAGTTTTCAGACTTTGTGTTGGTCTGAGGAGATTTGCCAAAATTCTATAAATCTCACAACCATGATAGTGACATTTTCTGAAAGCCAGCAAAAATACCTACGTTTTGATGTATAATTTGTGGAAGTTGAGTGAAAATTGAGCAAGTAGCAAGAAGTTGTTCGGACATGAAGAGAAGACTGCGAATCCTACAGTGGCACACTGAAAGCCAAGTGCATAGCAACCATAACAACGCATGTATTTTCTGAAAAATCACAATTTTGCAACTCAAAACTTTAAGAGGGATAAAAAATAAAACGGTAAAAGATTTGAAAAAGCTGATTTATTCCTGAATAGCCCAATAATTTGAGAACATTTTAAAGTTTGAATGGTTGTTCTACGTGAAAATATGACAAAGTAGTTAAGTTTCAAAAACAAGCAAGTTTTAGCAGAATTGCGGAAGTTTCCCATTCATTTCAATGGGACAAATTAAAGGAAAAAGCTTAATATTTTAAAAAGTATAACAGTATAAAATACCAAAAGATATAGCCATCATTAGCAGAAATAGCAGAATAGTTTAAAATTTGAGCGGTGAAAATCGGCTGAAAATTGTGGAAGTAGATCCACGGCGAAAAGTGTACGGAAGTCCTAAGAATAATAATAAAGAATAAAGAGAAACAGGAACTCAATAGTGTGGATGCCTCCAGCATCCACACAATAAAATAAAAAGAAACAGGAACTCAATAGTGTGGATGCCTCCAGCATCCACACAACTAGAAAAATTTGCATTTCCTGCGAAAATGCAGTGTGGATGCTTTAAAGCTGAAGCTTTCTGCTGAAACTAGCTGAAAAAGCTGAAAAGTTGCAGAAATTGTAAAAACTTTGCAGAAGCAAAGGAACTTTGCTAAAATGTAGTAACTTAGCAGAACTGCAATATCTTAGAGGAAACATAATACTTGGCAGAAATACAATACCATAGCAGAACTTAGCAGAAACATTGTAACTTACCAGAAACACGATAACTTCTCAAAAATACAAGAATTTAGGAGAAATAGTATAAGATAACAGAAAGAATATATTTAGCCAAACATTCTTAAACATTACAGAAATACTATGATTTAGAGAAACAGTACAACATAGCAAAAATGCTGTAACTTGACAGAAATACTACATTTGGCAGAAATACTATGTTTCAGCACAAATACACTGGTTTAGCACAAATATTTTAACATAGCAGAAATACAATTATATAGCAGAAATGCTATATTTAGAAAGCAAAAATATAATATAGTAGAAATACTATGATTTAGCAGAAATACTGTAATCAGCACATATACTGTAACATGACATAAATTCCTCCACTTAGTAGTAATACTATAACATAACACAAATGTTATGATTTGGCACAAAAACCATAATTTGGCAAAATACTATGATTTAGCAGAAATACTATGATTGAGCAGAAGTACTAAGATGTAGTAAAAGTACTTTGATTTAAGAGAAATACAATTATGGAGGAGTAATACTTTAAAATGGGAGAAATATTGATACACACACACATACACAGAGCCTAAAGGGAACAGTATTTGTGCCATGGAGTGTTAAGAAGAAACTGAGGTCCATATTAGAAAAGCTGGTAAAAAGTTTTCAGAATTGTAATAAATGATGAATATGAATTAGTGGTCTGTGATAGTGTATTAATTTGTAGGGCAAAAAAAGATGTTGACCAAGGTGGACTTGAACCCACAACCTTTGGGTTGCAGACCCGTGTCATTACCAGCTGCGCCACTGGGAAAGACAGTGAGCTGTTGGGAAACAGGGTGATGAGCAGTCAGAATTAGATCGCTGTGAGAGGCGAAGAATGCCATTTTTTGGAGTTACAAAACGTCGTGTAACTCAAAAGCTAGGTGGACTAGAAGCATAATGCTTGTACTGAGTGAATCAGCGGACTTTGGTGTACTTTGACTGCGATTTTCATTGCTCTTTGTACATCCGACGCAGAGATATGACGAGAGAAGAAAGGGCAGACCTCAGATATGATTGGCTGGCTGGGAAGCCGTGCAGGCCCTGATATGTAAATTTGAATGTCTCAGTCCTCAGAGGATTGGCTGCCTGGGGACCTGGCAGAAATATATAGTAATAGTATGATTAAGCATAAATACTACATTTAGCAGAAATACTGTATTAAGCACAAATCCTATAAAAAGCAAAAATACTATATTAAGCACAAATCCTATAAAAAGCAGAAATACTATACTATGATTTGGTAGAAAACTATAATTAATCAGAAATACTATATTTGGCAGAAATACTATATTTAGCACAAATCTTGTAAAATAGCAGAAATAGTATGATTCAGCACAATAGCAATAACTTAAACAGAAAAATTGGAAAAGCAAAATGGACAGCTGAAAAAATGCTGATCATGCTAAGGATCCTTCAAATGTACTTGTTAAATGAAAAAAAAAACTCAGCAAAAAAAAAAAGTATAACAGTCACACAATCACAAATATGGACACCTATGGAAACACACATGTACAGAGAGACACACAGGATCAAATTCAGTCAACCAGTCTAAATATATTGAATTGGAATCTTACAATGAGATCATCCCATAAAAAGGCTTGCTCTCTCTCTCTCTCTCTCTCTCTCTCTCTCACACACACACACACACACACACACACACACACACACACACACACACACACACACACACACACAGAGGGAGAGAGAAGAAACTTTCTAGGTCAGTCAAGCAGCCTGGCAGCTGCTGAATTTGAATCCACCAATCAGAGAGGCTGTGTACTTTTTCCCGCCAAAACAGGTGCAGTCGTTTTTACGTATTTGTGCCAAAACATAGTGTTTCTGCCATATTGTGGTACTACTACATTACAACATGAATACGGATTAAAGATGAAAGAAACTGGCACCAAATTCCTCCACTACAAACCAGTCTGATACCACTTCTTTGCAGTGTTCACGTTTACTAAGGCACTACCCAAAAGGCGCCACAAGAGGGCACTCCAACACAAGAGATGACCTATGTACACTGATGCACTTAGTAACAGTCAGCCTCCTTGAATTGGCAGAAATACTGTGATTTAGTAGTAATACTATAACATAACAGATATACTGTGATGTTGCAGACATAGTATCTTTTTGCACTACTCATTTGTAGTGAAAAAAATTAGCAATATAAATTACAGGTCTGTGAAAGTGTATAAATTTGTAGTGAAAAAATTTTTTTAAACAAGGTGGGATTGAACCCACGACCTTTGAGCTGCAGAGCCGTGTCATTACTGATTGCGCCACCTGGAAAGAGGGCGGGCAGCTGAAAAACAAAGACATCAGCAATCAGAAATAAAAGAGAATTCTGTTGAAAACACCTGAAAAAGCTGGGATTTGTGCTGAAAAGGGTGAAAAAACTCAATTCTGCTGAAACGGGTGAAGAAGAGGTGTTGGACTGTTGAGAAGAGTTAAATAAGTTGAACAGATATGTTTGGGTACAGATACTATGATTTGGTAATAATACTGTGTTTTAGCACAACCCTGAGATTTGATTGAAATAATATGATTTAGAAGAAATATTATGACTTTGTACAAATACAATGTTTTGGCACAAATACCATGATATGGTAAAAAATACTATGATTTAGCAGAAATACTATGATTGAGCAGAAGTACTAAGATGTAGTAAAAGTACTTTGATTTAACAGAAATGCAATTATGGAGGAGCAATACTTTAAAATGGGAAAAATATTGATACACACACAGATACACAGAGCCTAAAGGGAACAGTATTTGTACCATGGAGTGTTAACAAGAATGTGAGGTCCATATTAGAAAAGCTGCTAAAATCATAAAACTTTGCAGAATTGTAATAAATGATGAATATGAATTACTTGTCTGTGATAGTGTATTAATTTCTAGGGGGAAAAAAATGTTGACCAAGGTGGAATTGAACCCGTGATCTTTTAGGCTGCCGATCGGCGTCATTACCAACTGTGCCACTGGGAAACAGAGCAGCGGTTTGGAAAACAGGGAGATGAACTGTCAGATTTAGATCGCGGTAGAGGCGTAAAACGCCGATTTTGGAGTTACAAAACGTCATGTAACTCCAAAACTAGGTGGGATAGAAGCACAAGCCTCCTTGTACTGGGCGAATCAGCAGACTTTGCTGAACTTTCACTGCGATATTTCATTGCTCCTTTTACCTCCGTCACGGAGATATGATGAGAAAAAAGAAAGCGGCTTCATTTTCAGAGTTTGAAAAGTGAGAGAAGGACAGATTTCCACCCTCAAACAAACGTAATTTATGGCTTAACAGTAAGATGACTGTAAAAACTGCTCTATGATTTACATGAAATACTTTGATTTAGAAGAAATTCTATAATCTAGCAAAAAGCACTACAGCATAGCAGAAGTTATATCACTGAGCAGATTTACTAGGATTTAGCACAAACACTATGATTTGGCTCAAAAATCTTTATTTTGCAGTTATATTATGATTTGGCAGAAATACTATGAGCAGTAATAATATAACAGTACATAATACTGTTATTTTGTGGAAATACAATGCTTTATCACAAATACCATGATATGGCAAAAATACTATGATTCAGCAGAAATACTATGATTGAGCAGAAGTACTAAGATGTAGTACTAAGAAAGTACTTTGATTTATTTAGAAATGCAATTATGGAGGAGTAATACTTTAAAATGGGAAAAATATTGATACACACACAGATACACAGAGCCTAAAGGGAACAGTATTTGTGCCATGGAGTGTTAAGAAGAATCTGAGGTCCATATTAGAAAAGCTGCTAAAATCATAAAAGTTTGCAGAATTGTAATAAATGATGAATATGAATTACTTGTCTGTGATAGTGTATTAATTTCTAGGGAAAAAAAAATGTTGACCAAGGTGGAATTGAACACGTGATCTTTAGGCTGCCGACCGGCGTCATTACCAACTGTGCCACTGGGAAACAGAGCAGCGGTTTGGAAAACGGGGAGATGAACTGTCAGATTTAGATCGCGGTGAGAGGCGTAAAACGCCGATTTTGGAGTTACAAAACGTCATGTAACTCCAAAACTAGGTGGGATAGAAGCACAATTCTTGTACTGGGCGAATCAGCAGACTTTGCTGAACTTTCACTGCGATTTTCATTGCTCCTTTTACCTCCGTCACGGAGATATGATGAGAGAAGAAACGGCTTCATTTTCAGAGTTTGAAAAGTGAGAGGAGGACAGATTTCCACCCCTCAAACAAACGTAATTTATGGCTTAACAGTAAGATGACTGTAAAAACTGCTCTATGATTTACATGAAATACTTTGATTTAGAAGAAATTCTATAATCTAGCAAAAAGCACTACAGCATAGCAGAAGTTATATCACTGAGCAGATTTACTAGGATTTAGCACAAACACTATGATTTGGCTCAAAAATCTTTATTTTGCAGTTATATTATGATTTGGCAGAAATACTATGAGCAGTAATAATATAACAGTACATAATACTGTTATTTTGTGGAAATACAATGCTTTATCACAAATACCATGATATGGCAAAAATACTATGATTCAGCAGAAATACTATGATTGAGCAGAAGTACTAAGATGTAGTAAAAGTACTTTGATTTAACAGAAATGCAATTATGGAGGAGTAATACTTTAAAATGGGAAAAATATTGATACACACAGATACACAGAGCCTAAAGGGAACAGTATTTGTGCCATGGAGTGTTAAGAAGAATCTGAGGTCCATATTAGAAAAGCTGCTAAAATCATAAAAGTTTGCAGAATTGTAATAAATGATGAATATGAATTACTTGTCTGTGATAGTGTATTAATTTCTAGGGAAAAAAAAATGTTGACCAAGGTGGAATTGAACACGTGATCTTTAGGCTGCCGACCGGCGTCATTACCAACTGTGCCACTGGGAAACAGAGCAGCGGTTTGGAAAACGGGGAGATGAACTGTCAGATTTAGATCGCGGTGAGAGGCGTAAAACGCCGATTTTTGGAGTTACAAAACGTCATGTAACTCCAAAACTAGGTGGGATAGAAGCACAATTCTTGTACTGGGCGAATCAGCAGACTTTGCTGAACTTTCACTGCGATTTTCATTGCTCTTTTACCTCCGTCACGGAGATATGATGAGAGAAGAAACGGCTTCATTTTCAGAGTTTGAAAAGTGAGAGGAGGACAGATTTCCACCCTCAAACAAACGTAATTTATGGCTTAACAGTAAGATGACTGTAAAACTGCTCTATGATTTACATGAAATACTTTGATTTAGAAGAAATTCTATAATCTAGCAAAAAGCACTACAGCATAGCAGAAGTTATATCACTGAGCAGATTTACTAGGATTTAGCACAAACACTATGATTTGGCTCAAAAATCTTTATTTTGCAGTTATATTATGATTTGGCAGAAATACTATGAGCAGTAATAATATAACAGTACATAATACTGTTATTTTGTGGAAATACAATGCTTTATCACAAATACCATGATATGGCAAAAATACTATGATTCAGCAGAAATACTATGATTGAGCAGAAGTACTAAGATGTAGTAGAAGTACTTTGATTTAGCACAAATACTATTATGGAGGAGTAATACTTTAACATGGGAGAAATATTGATACATACACAGAGAGCAAAGTGTGCAGAGGCTGTTGAGAGTCTGGGCTTGGCATATCTAGGTCAGCTAAATTGGCTGCACCTGCTGTAATCAGCACTTACACAGACAGACACAGAGAGAGCTATGGGTTTTCTTCAGTGTATTTCTCACATTCAGGACTCCCCTCGAACAAATGGCCATAATTTCCTAACCGTAGGGGCTAGAATGCTCATTCTAACACCGTTTTGTTCAGAAGAGATGGGGAATCTGCAGGTCTTCATAATTCAGCGATAAAATATAAATTATTGAAGATATATGACTTGTAATACACTGTAACTGAGTAGAGGCAAAGCAAAACTGCCTTGACTTGCCCTCAAACAATGCTTTCTAACTCTAAATCTATTTGGAGTATCGATATCATTCTTTCACTGTAAGAGACAGCAGGCTTTGGTGAACAATCATGGAAATTTTCAGGTCTGTGTGGAAATCCATCAAAAAGATATGACGAGAGAAAAAAAGTGCCTCATTTCCAGAGTTTGAAATCTGAAGACATCTGAGCGAGGGACTAATTTCCTACCCTCAAACAAACCCAATTCATGGCCAAATGGTAATAGGTGAGAAAGAAATTCTTGAATTGTGAGCGTCAGGAGTGTCTGAAGATATACGGGACAAGCCTCATGTCTTAACTTCGCTTCGTTAAGGAGATATGACGATTCGAATATGCCTCTCATTACAGAAATCAAGCGGTGATTTTGAACAAACTCTCCATTGACTTTCTATGGAGAGTTTTCAGACTTTGTGTTGGTCTGAGGAGATTTGCCAAAATTCTATAAATCTCACAACCATGATAGTGACATTTTCTGAAAGCCAGCAAAAATACCTACGTTTTGATGTATAATTTGTGGAAGTTGAGTGAAAATTGAGCAAGTAGCAAGAAGTTGTTCGGACATGAAGAGAAGACTGCGAATCCTACAGTGGCACACTGAAAGCCAAGTGCATAGCAACCATAACAACGCATGTATTTTCTGAAAAATCACAATTTTGCAACTCAAAACTTTAAGAGGGATAAAAATAAAACGGTAAAAGATTTGAAAAAGCTGATTTATTCCTGAATAGCCCAATAATTTGAGAACATTTTAAAGTTTGAATGGTTGTTCTACGTGAAAATATGACAAAGTAGTTAAGTTTCAAAAAACAAGCAAGTTTTAGCAGAATTGCGGAAGTTTCCCATTCATTTCAATGGGACAAATTAAAGGAAAAAGCTTAATATTTGAAAAAGTATAACAGTATAAAATACCAAAAGATATAGCCATCATTAGCAGAAATAGCAGAATAGTTTAAAATTTGAACGGTGAAAATCGGCTGAAAATTGTGGAAGTAGATCCACGGCGAAAAGTGTACGGAAGTCCTAAGAATAATAATAAAGAATAAAGAGAAACAGGAACTCAATAGTGTGGATGCCTCCAGCATCCACACAATAAAGAGAAACAGGAACTCAATAGTGTGGATGCCTCCAGCATCCACACAATAATAAAGAATAAAGAGAAACAGGAACTCAATAGTGTGGATGCCTCCAGCATCCACACAACTAGAAAAATTTGCATTTCCTGCGAAAATGCAGTGTGGATGCTGTAATGCTGAAGCTGTCTGCTGAAACTAGCAGAAAAAGCTGAAAAGTTGCAGAATTTGTAAAAACTTTGCAGAAGCAAAGGAACTTTGCTAAAATGTAGTAACTTAGCAGAACTGCAATATCTTAGAGGAAACATAATACTTGGCAGAAATACAATAGCATAGCAGAACTTAGCAGAAATATTGTAACTTACCAGAAACACGATAACTTCTCAAAAATACAAGAATTTAGGAGAAATAGTATAAGATAACAGAAAGAATATATTTAGCCAAACATTCTTAAACATTACAGAAATACTATGATTTAGAAAAACAGTACAACATAGCAGAAATGCTGCGATTTACCAGAGACACTGTAATTTACTATTAATATTGAAATTTTTTTAAAAAATACTATGTTTTAGCACAAATACTGTAATTTGACAGAAATACTATCATTCGGCAGAAATACTATGTTTCAGCAGAAATACTCTGATTTAGCACAAATATTATAACATAGCAGTAATACAATTATATAGCAGAAATGCTATATTTAGAAAAGAAAAATATAATATAGTAGAAATACTATGATTTAGCAGAAATACTGTAATCAGCACATATACTGTAACATGACAGAAATTCCTCCACTTAGTAGTAATACTATAACATAAAACAAATGTTATGATTTGGCACAAAAACCATAATTTGGCAAAATACTATGATTTAGCAGAAATACTATGATTGAGCAGAAGTACTAAGATGTAGTAAAAGTACTTTGATTTAACAGAAATACAATTATGGAGGAGTAATACTTTAAAATGGGAGAAATATTGATACACACACACACATACACAGAGCCTAAAGGGAACAGTATTTGTGCCATGGAGTGTTAAGAAGAATCTGAGGTCCATATTAGAAAAGCTGCTAAAATCATAAAAGTTTGCAGAATTGTAATAAATGATGAATATGAATTAGTGGTCTGTGATAGTGTATTAATTTGTAAAAAAAACACATGTTGCCCAAGGTGTAATTGAACCCACGACCTTTGGGTTGCAGACCTGTGTCATTACCAACTGCGCCACCTGGAAAGAGAGCGAGCGCCTGGAAAACAGGGTGATGAGCAGTCAGAATTAGATTGCGGTGAGAGGCGAAAAACGCTGTTTTTTGGAGTTACAAAACGTCGTGTAACTCAAAAACTAGGTGGACTAGAAGCATAATTCTTGTACTGGGTGAATCAGCGTACTTTCGTGTACTTTGACTGTGATTTGCATTGCTCTTTGTACATCTGTCGCTGAGATATGACGAGAGAAGAAAGGGCAGACCTCAGATATGATTGGCTGGCTGGGAAGCCGTGCAGGCCCTGATATGTAAATTTTATATGTATCAGTCCTCACAGAGGATTAGCTGCCTGGGGACCTGGCAGAAATATATACAAATAGTATGATTAAGCATAAATACTACATTTAGTAGAAATACTATGTTTTAGCACAAATACTATAAAATGGCAGAAATACTATAATTAAGCAGAAATACTATATTTGGCAGAAACACTATATTTAGTACAAATCTTATGAAATAGCAGAAAGAGTATGATTTAGCAGAAATGCTGTATTTGGCACAAATCTCATAAAATAGCAGAAATAGTATGATTTAGCAGAAATGCTGTATTTAGCACAACTACTGAAAAGCAGCAGAAACGCTATGACTTAGCACAACAGTAATAACTTATAGAAAAATTGGAAAAGCAAAATGGACAGCTGGAAAAATCCTGAACATGCTAAGGGTCCCTCAAATCTAATTGTTAATTGAAAAAAAAAATCAGCAAAAAAAGTATAACAGTCACACAATCACAAATATGGGCACATATGGAAACACACATTGCACAGAGAGACACACACAGGATCAAATTCAGTCAACCAGTCTAAATATATTGAATTTAAGTGATATAATAAGATGCTCCCATCAAAAGGCTCTCTCTCTCTCTCTCTCTCTCTCTCTCACACACACACACACACACACACACACACACGCGCACACACACACACACAGAGCCTAAAGGGAACAGTATTTGTGCCATGGAGTGTTAAGAAGAATCTGAGGTCCATATTACAAAAGCTGCTAAAATCATAAAAGGTTGCAGAATTGTAATAAATAATGAATATGAATTAGTGGTCTGTGATAGTGTATTAATTTGTAGGGAAAAAAACACATGTTGCCCAAAGTGTAATTGAACCCACGACCTTTGGGTTGAGACCTGTGTCATTACCAACTGCGCCACTGGGAAAGAGAGCGAGCGCCTGGAAAACAGGGTGATGAGCAGTCAGAATCAGATTGCGGTGAGAGGCGAAAAACGCCGTTTTTTTGCAGTTACAAAACGTCGTGTAACTCAAAACTAGGTGGACTAGAAGCATAATTCTTGTACTGGGTGAATCAGCGGACTTTGGTGTACTTTGACTGTGATTTGCATTGCTCTTTGTACATCTGTCGCTGAGATATGACGAGAGAAGAAAGGGCAGACCCCAGATATGATTGGCTGGCTGGGAAGCCGTGCAGGCCCTGATATGTATTTGTATGTATCAGTCCTCACAGAGGATTAGCTGCCTGGGGACCTGGCAGAAATATATAGAAATAGTATGATTAAGCATAAATACTACATTTTTAGAAAAACTATATTAAGCACAAATCCTATAAAAAGCAGAAATACTATATTAAGCAATATAAATATCCTCTAAAATCCTATAAAAAGCAGTAAAACTGTACTATGATTTGGTAGAAAAACCCTAATTAATCAAAAATACTAAATTTGGCAGAAATAGCAGAAACACTATATTTAGCACAAATCTTATGAAATAGCAGAAAGAGTATGATTTAGCAGAAATGCTGTATTTAGCACAAATCTGATAAAATAGCAGACATAGTATGATTTTGCAGAAATGCTGTATTTAGCACAAATACTGAAAAGCAGCAGAAATGCTATGACTCAACACAATAGTAATAACTTAAATAGAAAAATTGGAAAAGCAAAATGGACAGCTGAAAGAATCCTGAACATGCTAAGGGTCCCTCAAATGTAATTGTTAAATGAAAAAAATCAGCAAAAAAGTATAACAGTGACACAATCACAAATATGGACACATATGGAAACACACATGCACAGAGAGACACACACAGGATCAAATTCAGTCAACCAGTCTAAATATATTGAATTTAAATCATATAATAAGATGCTCCCATAAAAACTCTCTCTCGCCCTCCCTTTCTCTCTCTCTCTGTCACACACACACACACACACACACACACACACACATATAGGGAGAGACAAGCAAGTTTCTAGGTCAGTCAAGCAGCCTGGGAGCTGCTAAATTTGAATCCACCAATCAGAGAGGCTGTGTACTTTTTCCCGCCAAAACAGGTGCAGCCGTTTTACACACTCAGCACAGCACAGAGAGACAGGATTTCTGCAGTGTATTTCTCATAGGGAGGATTCCTCTCAAACAAATGGCCATAATTTCCTAACCGTAGGGGCTAGAACGGTCATTCTTACACCGTTTTGTTCAGAAGAGATGGGGGAATCTTCAAGTGTTAAGAATTTATCATTAAAATATGAATTATTAAAGATATTTGACTTGTAATGCACCATAACTTAGTAGAGGCGAAGCAAAAACTGCCTTGACCTGCCCTCAAACAACGCTTTCTAACTCTAAATCTATTTGGAGTATCGATATAATTCTTTCACCGTAAGAGACAGCAGGCTTTGGTGAACAGTCATGGAAATTTTCAGGTCTTTGTGGAAATCTATCAAAAGATATGACGAGAGAGAAAAAAAGTGGTTCATTTCCAGAGTTTGAAAGCTGAAGAAATCTGAGCGAAGGACGAATTTCCTACCCTCAAACAAGTCTAACTCATTTCAGAACGGTAATAGGTGAGAAAAAATTCTTGAATTGTGAGCGTCAGGAGTGTCTGAAGATATACGGGACAAGCCTCATGTTTTAACTTCGCTTCGTTAAGGAGATATGACGATTCGAATATGCCTCTCATTAGAGAAATCAAGCGATGATTTTGAACAAACTCTCCATTGACTTTCTATGGAGAGTTTTCTGACTTTGTGTTGGTCTGAGGAGATTTGCCAAAATTCTATAAATCTCACAACAATGATAGTGACATTTTCTGAAAGCCAGCAAAAATACCTACATTTTGATGTATAATTTGTGTGGGTTGAGTGAAAATTGAGCGAGTAGCAAGAAGTTGTTCGGACATGAAGAGAAAATTGCCAAAGGTACAGTGGCTCACTTAGAACCAACTGCATAGCAACCATAACAACGCATGTATTTTGTGAAAATCACAAAGATGAAACTCAAAACTTAAAGAGGATAAGATGAAAACGGTAACAGATATGAAAAAGCTGAATCATTCATGAATAGCCCAATAATTTGTGAACATTTTAAAATTTGAATGGTTGTTCTAGGCGAAAGTATGAGAAAGTAGTTAAGTTTCAAAAAGAGTAAGTTTTAGCAGAATTTTGGAAGTTTCCCATTCATTTCAATGGGACAAATTAAAGGAAAAAGCTTAATATTTTAAAAAGTATAAGAGCAGAAAATACCAAAAGTCATAGCCGGCATTAGCAGAAATAGCAGAATAGTTTAAAATTTGAACGGTGAAAATCGGCTGAAAATTGTGGAAGTAGATCCATCATGAAAAAAAACGACGGAAGCAACTAGAAGAATAAAGTATAAAGAATAAAGAGAAACAGGAACTCAATAGTGTGGATGCCTCCAGCATCCACACAACTAGAAAAATTTGCATTTCCTGCGAAAATGCAGTGTGGATGCTTTAAAGCTGAAGCTTTCTGCTGAAACTAGCTGAAAAAGCTGAGAAGTTGCAGAAATTGTAAAACTTTGCAGAAGCAAAGGAACTTTGCTAAAATGTAGTAACTTAGCAGAACTGCAATATCTTAGAGGAAACATAATACTTGGCAGAAATACAATAGCATAGCAGAACTTAGCAGAAATATTGTAACTTACCAGAAACACGATAACTTCTCAAAAATACAAGAATTTAGGAGAAATAGTATAAGATAACAGAAAGAATATATTTAGCCAAACATTCTTAAACATTACAGAAATACTATGATTTAGAAAAACAGTACAACATAGCAGAAATGCTGTGATTTACCAGAGACACTGTAATATACTATGAATATTGTAATTTTATATAAATACTATGTTTTAGAAAAAATACTCCAGTTTAGCACAAATATTATAATATAGCAGAAACACTATTCTATAGCAGAAATGCTATATTTAGAAAGAAAAATATAATATAGTAGAAATACTATGATTTAGCTGAAATCCTACGATATAGCTTAATAACAATGATTTAGAACAGATAATATGATTGAGCAGAATAGTAATAACTTAAGTGAAAATATTGGAAAGGTAAAATGACAAGCTGAATAAAAAGGAACATGGTTAAGTTCGCTCAAAACTAATTTTTGTTCACCTGTTAAAAAATAAAATAAAAATTCATTTAGAAAAAAAAAAAATAAGACAAGCCAACAGATACACAAAATCAAATATGGATACACAAATGTACAGTGAGAGACACACACAAACAGGGTCTATGCCAGTCAACCAGTCTGAATATATTATATTTTTATCGACCAATGAGATGCTGCCCTAAAAAGGTCTTTGTGTGTGTCTTTCTTCTCTCTCTCTCTCTCTCTCTCTCTCTCTCTCACACACACACACACACACACACACACAGCAGCAGCAGCAGCAGCAAGTGAACAGGGGCTGTTAACAGCATGTTTCTAGGTCAGTCAAACAGCTGTGAGCTTCTCAATTTGAATCCACCAATCAGAGAGGTTGTGTGCTTTTTCCCGCCAAAACTGGTGCACCAAGTGCAGGCCTTTACACATGCAGCACAGAGAGAGACAGGATTTTTGCAGTCTATTTCTCATAGTGAGGACTCCCCTCAAACAAACAGCCATAAATTCCTAACCGTGAGGGGCTAAAACGGTCATTCTTAGACCGTTGTGTTCAGACGACATGGGGAATCTTGAAATGTTGACCATTTGAAATACAAATATGAAATATTAGAGATATATGACATAGATGATTGGTGGGCTTAGAAGCCACGAAGGTCCCAATATGCAAATTTAAATGTGCCAGGACTCAGATATGATTGGCTGGCTGGGAAGCCATGAAGGCAACAATATGCAAATTTAAATGTGCCAGGACTCAGATATGATTGGCTGGCTGGGAAGCCATGAAGGTCCCAATATGCAAATTTGAATGTGCCAGGACTCAGATATGATTGGCTGGCTGGGAAGCCGTGCATGACTTGATATGTCAATTTGAAAATTACAGTCCTCACAGAGGATTGGCTTCCTGAGGAGCTGGCAGGAATACATAGAAATACTATGATTACCCAGAAATACTGCGTTTAGTAGAAATACTATGTTTTAGCACAAATACTATAATTAAGCAGAAATATTATATTAAGTACAAATCCTATAAAATAGCAGAAATAGTATGATTTAGCACAAATGCTGTATTTAGCACAAATCTTATAAAATAGCAGAAATAGTATGATTTAGCAGAAATGCTGTATTTAGCACAAATACTGAAAAGCAGCACAAATGCTATGACTTAGCACAATAGTAATAACTTAAATAGAAAAATTGGAAAAGCAAAATGGACAGCTGCAAAAAGTCCCACAAGCACAGAGAGACACACACAGGATCAAATTCAGTCAACCAGTCTAAATATATTGAATTTAAATCATACAATAAGATGCTCCCATAAAAACTCTCTCTCGCCCTCTCTCTCTCTCTCTCTGTTTCACACACACACACACACACACACACACACACACACACACACACACACACACAGGAGAGAAAATCAAGTTTCTAGGTCAGTCAAGCAGCCTGGGAGCTGCTAAATTTGAATCCACCAATCAGAGAGGCTGTGTACTTTTTCCCGCCAAAACAGGTGCAGCCGTTTTTACACACACAGAGCACAGAGACAGGATTTCTGCAGTGAATTTCTCATAGTGAGGATTCCTCTCAAACAAATGACCATAATTTCCTAACCGTAGAGGGGCTAGAACGGTCATTCTTACACCGTTTTGTTCAGAAGAGATGGGGAATCTTAAAGTGTTGACAATTTATCATTAAAATATGAATTATTAAAGATATTCGACTTCTAATGCACCATAACTGAGTAGAGCAAAGCAAAACTGCCTTGACTTGCCCTCAAACAACGCTTTCTAACTCTAAATCTATTTGGAGTATCAATATCATTTTTCACCGTAAGAGACAGCAGGCTTTGGTGAACAATCTTGGAAATTTTCAGGTCTCTGTGGAAATCCATTAAAAAGATATGACGAGAGAAAAAAGTGGTTCATTTCAGAGTTTGAAATCTGAAGAAATCTGAGCGAGGGACAAATTTCCTGCCCTCAAACAAACCCAATTCATGGCCAAATGGTAATAGGTGAGAAAGAAATTCTTGAATTGTGAGCGTCAGGAGTGTCTGAAGATATATTGGCACAAGCCTCATGTCTTAACTTTGTTTCGTTGGGGAGATATGACGATTCGAAAATGCCTCTCATTACAGAAATCAAGCGGTGATTTTAAACGAACTCTCCATTGACTTTCTATGGGGAGTTTTGAGACTTTGTGTTGGTCTGAGGAGATTTGACAAAATTCTATAAATCTCACAACAATGATAGTGACATTTTCTGAAAGCCAGCAAAAATACCTACGTTTTGATGTATAATTTGTGGAAGTTGAGTGAAAATTGAGCAAGTAGCAAGAAGTTGTTCGGACATGAAGAGAAGACTGCGAAACCTACAGTGGCACACTGGAAGCCAAGTGCATAGCAACCATAACAACACATGTATTTTCTGAAAATCACAATTTTGCAACTCAAAACTTAAAGAGGGATAAGATGAAAATGGTAACAGATATGAAAAAGCTCAATCATTAATGAATAGCCCAATAATTTGTGAACATTTTAAAGTTTGAATGGTTGTTCTACGTGAAAGTAGGAAAAAGTAGTTAAGTTTCAAAAACAAGCAAGTTTTAGCAGAATTGCGGAAGTTTCCCATTCATTTCAATGAGACAAATTAAAGGAAAAAAGCTTAATATTTTAAAAAGTATAAGAGCAAAAAGTACCAAAAGTCATTGCCGGAATTAGCAGAAATAGCAGAATAGTTTAAAATTTGAACGGTGAAAATCGGCTGAAAATTGTGGAAGTAGTTAAACAGCAAAAAACGTACGGAAGCAACTTGAAGAATAATAATAAAGTAGAACTAGAAAAATTTGCATTTCCTGCGAAAATGCAGTGTGGATGCTGTAATGCTGAAGCTGTCTGCTGAAAATAGCTGAAAAAGCTGAAAAGTTGCAGAAATTGTAAAAAGTTTGCAGAAGCAAAGGAACTTTGCTAAAATGTAATAACTTAGCAGAACTGCAGTATCTCAGAGGAAACATAATACTTGGCAGAAATACAATAGCATAGCAGAACTCAGCAGAAATATTGTAACTTACCAGAAACATGATAACTTATAAAAAATACAAGAATTTAGGAGAAATAGTATAAGATAACAGAAAGAATATATTTAGCCAAAAATACTTAAACATTACAGAAACACTATGATTTAGAAAAATAATACAACATAGCAGAAATACTGTGATTTACCAGAGACACTGTGACGAACTATGAATGTTGTAATTTTAAATTAAAACTATGTTTTAGCACAAATACTATAATTTGGCAGAACTACTATCATTTGGCAGAAATACTATGTTTCAGCACAAATACTCTGGTTTAGCACAAATATTATAACATAGCAGAATACACTTATATAGCAGAAATGCTATATTTAGAAAGAAAAATATAATATAGTAGAAATACTATGATTTAGCAGAAATACTGTAATCAGCACATATACTGTAACATGACAGAAATTCCTCCACTTAGTAGTAATACTATAACATAAGACAAATGTTATGATTTGGCACAAAAACCATGATTTGGCAAAAATACTATGATTTAGCAGAAATACTATGATTGAGCAGAAGTACTAAGATGTAGTAAAAGTACTTTGATTTAAGAGAAATAGAATTATGGAGGAGTAATACTTTAAAATGAGAGAAATATTGATACACACACACACATTCACAGAGCCTAAAGGGAAGAGTATTTGTGCCATGGAGTGTTAAGAAGAATCTGAGGTCCATATTAGAAAAGCTGTTAAAATCATAAAAGTTTGCAGAATTGTAATAAATGATGAATATGAATTAGTGGTCTGTGATAGTGTATTAATTTGTGGGGGAAAAAAACATGTTGATCAAGGTGTAATTGAACCCGCGACCTTTGGATTACAGACCGGTGTCATTACCAGCTGCGCCACTGGGAAAGACAACGATGTTTTTGGACAACAGGGTGATGAGCAGTCAGAATTCGATCGTGGTGAGAGGCAAAGAGCGCCGTTTTTTGGAGTTACAAAACGTCGTGTAACTCAAAAACTAGGTGGACTAGAAGCATAATTCTTGTACTGGGTGAATCAGCGGACTTTGGTGTACTTTGACTGCGATTTTCATTGCTCTTTGTACATTCGTCGCTGAGATATGACGAGAGAAGAAACGGCAGACCTCAGTTATGATTGGCTGCCTGGGGACCTGGCAGAAATATATAGTAATAGTATGATTAAGCATAAATACTACATTTAGCAGAAATACTGTGTTAAGCACAAATCTTATAAAAAGCAAAAATACTATATTAAGCAATATAAATATCCTATAAAAATCCTATAAAAAGCAAAAATACTGTACTATGATTTGGTAGAAAAACTATAATTAATCAGAAATACTAAATTTAGCAAAAATCTTATAAAACAGCAGAAATGCTATGATTTAGCACAATAGTAATAACTTCAACAGAAAAATTGGAAAAGCAAAATGGACAGCTGAAAAAATGCTGAACATGCTAAGGGTCCTTCAAATATACTTGTTAAATGAAAAAAAATCAGCAAAAAAATATATAACAGGCACACAATCACAAATATGGACACATATGGAAACACACACACACACACACACACACGATCCAATTCAGTCAACCAGTCTAAATATATTGAATTTAAATCTTACAATGAGATCATCCCATGAAAAGGCTCTCTCTCTCTCTCTCTCTGTCACACACACACACACACACACACACACACACACACACACAAGATCCAATTCAGTCAACCAGTCTAAATATATTGAATTTAAATCTTACAATGAGATCTTCTCACACACACACACACACACACACGCACACACACACACACACAAGATCCAATTCAGTCAACCAGTCTAAATATATTGAATTTAAATCTTACAATGAGATCATCCCATAAAAAGCTCTCTCTCTCTCTCTCTCTCTCTCTCACACACACACACACACACACACACACACAAGATCCAATTCAGTCAACCAGTGTAAATATATTGAATTTAAATCTTACAATGAGATCATCCCATAAAAAGGCTTTCTCTCTCTCTCTCTCTCTCTCTGTCACACACACACACACACACACACACACACACACACACACACACACACAAGATCCAATTCAGTCAGTCAACCAGTCTAAATATATTGAATTTAAATCTTACAATGAGATCATCCCATAAAAGGCTCTCTCTCTCTCTCTCTCTCTCTCTCTCTCTCTCTCTCTGTTACACACACACACACACACACACACACACAACACACACACGATCCAATTCAGTCAACCAGTCTAAATATATTGATTTTGAATCTTACAATGAGATCATCCCATAAAAAGGCTCTCTCTCTCTCTCTCTCTCTCTCTCTCTCTCTCTCTCTCTCTCTCTGTTACACACACACACACACACACACACACACACACACACACACACACACACAAACACACACACACACACACACACACACACACACAGAGAGAAGTAAGTTTCTAGCTCAGTCAAGCAGCCTGGGAGCTGCTGAATTTGAATCCACCAATCAGAGAGCCTGTGGACTTTTTCCCGCCAAAACAGGTGCACGCAGCACAGAGAGACACAGGACTTTTGCAGTCTATTTCTCATAATGACGACTCCCCTCAAACAAATGACCATAATTTCCTAACCGTAGGGGCTAGAACGGTCATTCTTACACCGTTTTGTTCAGAAGACATGGGGGAATCTTAAAGTGTTGACACTTTATCATTAAAATATGAATTATTGAAGATATTTGACTTCTAATGTACCATAACTGAGTAGAGGCAAGCGAAAACTGCCTTGGCTTGCCCTCAAACAACGCTTTCTAACTCTAAATCTATTTGGAGTATTGATATCATTCTTTCACCGTAAGAGACAGCAGGCTTTGGTGAACAATCATGGAAATTTTCAGGTCTCTGTGGAAATCCATCAAAAGATATGACGAGAGAAAAAGTGCCTCATTTCCAGAGTTTGAAATCTGAAGAAATCTGAGCGAGGGACAAATTTCCTACCCTCAAACAAACCCAATTCATGGCCAAATGGTAATAGATGAGAAAAAAATTCTTGAATTGTGAGCGTCAGGAGTGTCTGAAGATATATTGGCACAAGCCTCATGTCTTAACTTCGCTTCGTTAAGGAGATATGACGATTCGAAAATGCCTCTCATTAGAGAAATCCAGCGGTGATTTTGAACAAACTCTCCATTGACTTTCTATGGAGAGTTTTCAGACTTTGTGTTGGTCTGAGGAGATTTGCCAAAATTCTATAAATCTCACAACAATGATGGTGACATTTTCTGAAAGCCAGCAAAAATACCTACGTTTTGATGTATAATTTGTGGAAGTTGAGTGAAAATTGAGCAAGTAGCAAGAAGTTGTTCGGACATGAAGAGAAGACTGCGAAACCTACAGTGGCACACTGGAAGCCAAGTGCATAGCAACCATAACAACCCATGTATTTTCTGAAAAATCACAATTTTGCAACTCAAAACTTAAAGAGGATAAGATGAAAACGGTAACAGATATGAAAAAGCTGAATCATTAATGAATAGCCCAATAATTTGTGAACATTTTAAAGTTTGAATGGTTGTTCTACGTGAAAGTAGGAAAAAGTAGTTAAGTTTCAAAAACAAGCAAGTTTTAGCAGAATTGCGGAAGTTTCCCATTCATTTCAATGGGACAAATTAAAGGAAAAAGCGTAATATTTTAAAAAGTATAATAGTTAAAAATACCAAAAGTCATAAGCACATTAGCAGAAATAGCAGAATAGTTTAAAATTTGAACGGTGAAAATCGGCTGAAAATTGTGGAAGTAGAAAAGTGCCAAAAAAGTGCAAAAAGTGGCAACTAGAATAATAATAATAAAGAATAAAGAGAAACAGGAACTCAATAGTGTGGATGCCTAAAGCATCCACACAATAATAATAAAGAATAAAGAGAAACAGGAACTCAATAGTGTGGATGCATAAAGCATCCACACAACTAGAAAAATTTGCATTTCCTGCGAAAATGCAGTGTGGATGCTGGAACGCTGAAGCTGTCAGCTGAAACTAGCTGAAAAAGCTGAAAAGTTGCAGAATTTGTAAAAACTTTGCAGAAGCAAAGGAACGTTGCTAAAATGTAGTAACTTAGCAGAACTGCAATATCTTAGAGGAAACATAATACTTGGCAGAAATACAATAGCATAGCAGAACTTAGCAGAAATATTGTAACTTACCAGAAACACGATAACTTCTCAAAAATACAAGAATTTAGGAGAAATTGTATAAGATAACAGAAAGAATATATTTAGCCAAACATTCTTAAACATTACAGAAATCCTATGATTTAGAAAAACAGTACAACATAGCAGAAATGCTGCGATTTACCAGAGACACTGTAATTTACTATTAATATTGAATTTTTTTAAAAATACTATGTTTTAGCACAAATACTGTAATTTGACAGAAATACTATCATTCGGCAGAAATACTATGTTTCAGCAGAAATACTCTGGTTTAGCACAAATATTATAACATAGCAGTAATAAAATTATATAGCAGAAATGCTATATTTAGAAAGAAAAATATAATATAGTAGAAATACTATGATTTAGCAGAAATACTGTAATCAGCACATATACTGTAACATGACAGAAATTCCTCCACTTAGTAGTAATACTATAACATAAAACAAATGTTATGATTTGGCAAAAAAAAAACGTAATTTGGCAAAATACTATGATTTAGCAGAAATAGTATGATTGAGTAGAAGTACTAAGATGTAGTAAAAGTACTTTGATTAAACAGAAATAGAATTATGGAGGAGTAATACTTTAAAATGGGAGAAATATTGATACACACACACATACACAGAGCCTAAAGGGAAGAGTATTTGTGCCATGGAGTGTTAAGAAGAATCTGAGGTCCATATTAGAAAAGCTGCTAAAATCATAAAAGTTTGCAGAATTGTAATAAATGATGAATATGAATTAGTGGTCTGTGATAGTGTATTAATTTGTAGGGGAAAAAACATGTTGCCCAAGGTGTAATTGAACCCACGACCTTTGGGTTGCAGACCTGTTTCATTACCAACTGCGCCACTGGGAAAGAGAGCGAGCGCCTGGAAAACAGGGTGATGAGCAGTCAGAATTAGATTGCGGTGAGAGGCGAAAAACGCTGTTTTTTGGAGTTACAAAACGTCGTGTAACTCAAAAACTAGGTGGACTAGAAGCATAATTCTTGTACTGGGTGAATCAGCGTACTGTCGTGTACTTTGACTGTGATTTGCATTGCTCTTTGTACATCTGTCGCTGAGATATGACGAGAGAAGAAAGGGCAGACCTCAGATATGATTGGCTGGCTGGGAAGCCGTGCAGGCCCTGATATGTAAATTTTATATGTATGAGTCCTCACAGAGGATTAGCTGCCTGGGGACCTGGCAGAAATATATACAAATACTATGATTAAGCATAAATACTACATTTAGTAGAAATACTATGTTTTAGCACAAATACTATAAAATGGCAGAAATACTATAATTAAGCAGAAATACTATATTTGGCAGAAACACTATATTTAGTACAAATCTTATGAAATAGCAGAAATAGTATGATTTAGCAGAAATGCTGTATTTGGCACAAATCTCATAAAATAGCAGAAATAGTATGATTTAGCAGAAATGCTGTATTTGGCACAAATCTCATAAAATAGCAGAAATAGTATGATTTAGCAGAAATGCTGTATTTAGCACAAATACTGAAAAGCAGCAGAAATGCTATGACTTAGCACAACAGTAATAACTTATAGAAAAATTGGAAAAGCAAAATGGACAGCTGGAAAAATCCTGAACATGCTAAGGGTCTCTCAAATCTAATTGTTAATTGAAAAAAAATCAGCAAAAAGTATAACAGTCACACAATCACAAATATGGGCACATATGGAAACACACATGCACAGAGAGACACACACAGGACCAAATTCAGTCAACCAGTTTAAATATATTGAATTTAGGTGATATAATAAGATGCTCCCATCAAAAGGCTCTCTCTCGCTCTCTCTCTCTCACTCACACACACACGCACACACACACACACACACACACACACACACACACACACACACACACACACAGAGCCTAATTGGAATACAACAGTATTTGTGCCATGGAGTGTTAACAAGAATCTGAGGTCCATATTAGAAAAGCTGCTAAAATCATAAAAGGTTGCAGAATTGTAATAAATGATGAATATGAATTAGTGGTCTGTGAGAGTGTATTAATTTGTAGGGAAAAAAAACATGTTGCCCAAGGTGTAATTGAACCCACGACCTTTGGGTTGCAGACCTGTGTCATTACCAACTGCGCCACTGGGAAAGAGAGCGAGCGCCTGGAAAACAGGGTGATGAGCAGTCAGAATTAGATTGCGGTGAGAGGCGAAAAACGCTGTTTTTTGGAGTTACAAAACGTCGTGTAACTCAAAAACTAGGTGGACTAGAAGCATAATTCTTGTACTGGGTGAATCAGCGTACTTTTGTGTACTTTGACTGTGATTTGCATTGCTCTTTGTACATCTGTCGCTGAGATATGACGAGAGAAGAAAGGGCAGACCCCAGATATGATTGGCTGGCTGGGAAGCCGTGCAGGCCCTGATATGTATTTGTATGTATCAGTCCTCACAGAGGATTAGCTGCCTGGGGACCTGGCAGAAATATATACAAATAGTATGATTAAGCATAAATACTACATTTAGTAGAAATACTATGTTTTAGCACAAATACTATAAAATGTCAGAAATACTATAATTAAGCAGAAATACTATATTTGGCAGAAACACTATATTTAGTACAAATCTTATGAAATAGCAGAAATAGTATGATTTAGCAGAAATGCTGTATTTGGCACAAATGTCATAAAATAGCAGAAATAGTATGATTTAGCAGAAATGCTGTATTTGGCACACATCTCATAAAATAGCAGAAATAGTATGATTTAGCAGAAATGCTGTATTTAGCACAAATACTGAAAAGCAGCAGAAATGCTATGACTTAGCACAACAGTAATAACTTATAGAAAAATTGGAAAAGCAAAATGGACAGCTGGAAGTCCCACAAGCACAGAGAGACACACACAGGATCAAATTCAGTCACCAAGTCTAAATATATTGAATTTAAATCATACAATAAGATGCTCCCATAAAAACTCTCTCGCCTCCTCTCTCTCTCTCTCTCTCTCTCACACACACACACACACACACACACACACACACACACACACACACACACACACACACACACAGGAGAGAAAATCAAGTTTCTAGGTCAGTCAAGCAGCCTGGGAGCTGCTAAATTTGAATCCACCAATCAGAGAGGCTGTGTAGTTTTTCCCGCCAAAACAGGTGCAGCCGTTTTTTACACACACAGAGCACAGAGACAGGATTTCTGCAGTGAATTTCTCATAGTGAGGATTCCTCTCAAACAAATGGCCATAATTTCCTAACCGTAGGGGCTAGAACAGTCATTCTTACACCGTTTTGTTCAGAAGAGATGGGGAATCTTACAGTGTTGACAATTTATCATTACAATATGAATTATTGAAGATATTTGACTTCTAATGCACCATAACTGAGTAGAGCAAAGCAAAAACTGCCTTGACTTGCCCTCAAACAACGCTTTCTAACTCTAAATCTATTTGGAGTATCAATATCATTCTTTCACCGTAAGAGACAGCAGGCTTTGGTGAACAATCATGGAAATTTTCAGGTCTCTGTGGAAATCCATTAAAAAGATATGACAAGAGAAAAAAAGTGGTTCATTTCAGAGTTTGAAATCTGAAGAAATCTGAGCGAAGGACTAATTTCCTACCCTCAAACAAGTCTAACTCATTTCAGAACGGTAATAGGTGAGAAAGAAATTCTTGAATTGTGAGCATCAGGAGTGTCTGAAGATATACGGGACAAGCCTCATGTTTTAACTTCGCTTCGTTAAGGAGATATGACGATTCGAATATGCCTCTCATTAGAGAAATCAAGCGATGATTTTGAACAAACTCTCCATTGACTTTCTATGGAGAGTTTTCTGACTTTGTGTTGGTCTGAGGATTTGCCAAAATTCTATAAATCTCACAACAATGATAGTAACATTTTCTGAAAGCCAGCAAAAATACCTACGTTTTGATGTATAATTTTTGGAAGTTGAGTGAAAATTGAGCAAGTAGCAAGAAGTTGTTCGGACATGAAGAGAAAATTGCCAAAGGTACAGTGGCTCACTTAGAACCAACTGCATAGCAACCATAACAACGCATGTATCTTGTGAAAAATCACAAAGATGAAACTCAAAACTTAGAGAGGGATACGATGAAAACGGTAACAGATATGAAAAAGCTGAATCATTCATGAATAGCCCAATAATTTGTGAACATTTTAAAATTTGAATGGTTGTTCTAGGCGAAAGTATGAGAACGTAGTTAAGTTTCAAAAAGAGTAAGTTTTAGCAGAATTGCGGAAGTTTCCCATTCATTTCAATGGGACAAATTAAAGGAAAAAACGTAATATTTTAAAAAGTATAAGAGCAAAAAATACCAAAAGTCATTGCCGGAAAGAGCAAAAATAGCAGAATAGTTTAAAATTTGAACGGTGAAAATAGCACAAAAATTGTGGAAGTAGTTCTCACAGTGAAAAACGCACGGAAGCAACTTGAAGAATAACTAGAAAATTTGCATTTCCTGCGAAAATGCAGTGTGGATGCTTTAAAGCTGAAGCTTTCTGCTGAAACTAGCTGAAAAAGCTGAGAAGTTGCAGAAATTGTAAAAGCTTTGCAGAAGCAAAGGAACTTTGCTAAAATGTAGTAACTTAGCAGAACTGCAATATCTTAGAGGAAACATAATACTTGGCAGAAATTCAATAGCATAGCAGAACTTAGCAGAAATATTGTAACTTACCAGAAACACGATAACTTGTCAAAAATACAAGAATTTAGGAGAAATAGTATAAGATAACAGAAAGAATATATTTAGCCAAACATTCTTAAACATTACAGAAATACTATGATTTAGAAAAACAGTACAACATAGCAGAAATGCTGTGATTTACCAGAGACACTGTAATATACTATGAATATTGTAATTTTATATAAATACTATGTTTTAGCAAAATACTCCAGTTTAGCACAAATATTATAATATAGCAGAAACACTATTCTATAGCAGAAATGCTATATTTAGAAAGAAAAATATAATATAGTAGAAATACTATGATTTAGCTGAAATCCTACAATATAGCTTAATAACAATGATTTAGAACAGATAATATGATTGAGCAGAATAGTAATAACTTAAGTGAAAATATTGGAAAGGTAAAATGATAAGCTGAATAAAAAGGAACATGGTTAAGTTCGCTCAAAACTAATTTTTGTTCACCTGTGAAAAAATAAAATAAAAATTCATTTAGAAAAAAAAAAAATAAGAAAAGCCAACAGATACACAAAATCAAATATGGATACACAAATCACCAAATACACAGAAAATCAAATATGGATACACAAATGTACAGTGAGAGACACACACAAACAGGGTCTATGCCAGTCAACCAGTCTGAATATATTATATTTTTATCCACCAATGAGATGCTGCCCTAAAAAAGGTCTTTGTGTGTGTCTTTCTCTCTCTCTCTCTCTCTCTCTCTCTCTCACACACACACACACACACACACACACACACACACACACAGCAGCAGCAGCAGCAGCAGCAAGTGAACAGGGGCTGTTAACAGCATGTTTCTAGGTCAGTCAAACAGCTGTGAGCTTCTCAATTTGAATCCACCAATCAGAGAGGTTGTGTGCTTTTTCCGCCAAAACTGGTGCACCAAGTGCAGGCCTTTACACATGCAGCACAGAGAGAGACAGGATTTTTGCAGTCTATTTCTCATAGTGAGGACTCCCCTCAAACAAACAGCCATGAATTCCTAACCGTGAGGGGCTAAAACGGTCATTCTTAGACCGTTGTGTTCAGACGACATGGGGAATCTTGAAATGTTGACCATTTGAAATACAAATATGAAATATTAGAGATATATGACATAGATGATTGGTGGGCTTAGAAGCCACGAAGGTCCCAATATGCAAATTTAAATGTGCCAGGACTCAGATATGATTGGCTGGCTGGGAAGCCATGAAGGCAACAATATGCAAATTTAAATGTGCCAGGACCCAGATATGATTGGCTGGCTGGGAAGCCATGAAGGTCCCAATATGCAAATTTGAATGTGCCAGGACTCAGATATGATTGGCTGGCTGGGAAGCCACGAATGCTCCAATATGCAAATTTGAATGTGCCAGGCCTCAGATATGATTGGCTGGCTGGGAAGCCGTCAAGGTCCTGATAGGTAAATTTGAATATTAAAGTCCTTACAGAGGACTGACTCCCTGGGGACCTGGCAGAAATATATAGAAATACAATGATTACCCAGAAATACTGCATTTAGTAGAAATACTATGTTTTAGCACAAATACTATAATTAAGCAGAAATATTATATTAAGTACAAATCCTATAAAATAGCAGAAATAGTATGATTTAGCAGAAATGCTGTATTTAGCACAAATACTGAAAAGCAGCACAAATGCTATGACTTAGCACAATAGTAATAACTTAAATAGAAAAATTGGAAAAGCAAAATGGACAGCTGCAAAAGTCCCACAAGCACAGAGAGACACACACAGGATCAAATTCAGTCAACCAGTCTAAATATATTGAATTTAAATGATACAATAAGATGCTCCCATAAAAACTCTCTCGCCTCTCTCTCTCTCTCTCTCTCTCTCACACACACACACACACACACACACACACACACACACACACACACACACACACACACACACAGGAGAGAAAATCAAGTTTCTAGGTCAGTCAAGCAGCCTGGGAGCTGCTAAATTTGAATCCACCAATCAGAGAGGCTGTGTACTTTTTCCCGCCAAAACAGGTGCAGCCGTTTTTACACACACAGAGCACAGAGACAGGATTTCTGCAATGAATTTCTCATAGTGAGGATTCCCCTCAAACAAATGGCCATAATTTCCTAACCGCAGAGGCTAGAACGGTCATTCTTACACCGTTTTGTTCAGAAGAGATGGGGAATCTTATAGTGTTGACAATTTATCATTAAAATATGAATTATTAAAGATATTTGACTTCTAATGCACCATAACTAAGTAGAGCAAAGCAAAATCTGCCTTGACTTGCCCTCAAACAACGCTTTCTAACTCTAAATCTATTTGGAGTATCAATATCATTCTTTCACCGTAAGAGACAGCAGGCTTTGGTGAACAGTCATGGAAATTTTCAGGTCTTTGTGGAAATCCATGAAAAGATATGACGAGAGAAAAAAAGTGGTTCATTTTCACAGTTTGAAATCTGAAGAAATCTGAGCGAAGGACGAATTTCCTACCCTCAAACAAACCCAATTCATGGCCAAATGGTAATAGATGAGAAAAAATTCTTGAATTGTGAGCGTCAGGAGTGTCTGAAGATATACTGGGACAAGCCTTATGTCTTAACTTCGCTTCGTTGGGGAGATATGGCGATTCGAATATGCCTCTCATTAGAGAAATCAAGCGATGATTTTGAACAAACTCTCCATTGACTTTCTATGGAGAGTTTTAAGACTTTGTGTTGGTCTGAGGAGATTTGGAAAAATTCTATAAAACCCACAACAATGATAGTGACATTTTCTGAAAGCCAGCAAAAATACCTACGTTTTGATGTATAATTTGTGGGGGTTGAGGGGAAATTGACCGAGTAGCAAGAAGTTGTTCGGACATGAAGTGAAAATTGCAAAAGGTACAGTGGCTCACTTAGAACCAACTGCATAGCAACCATAACAACGCATGTATTTTGTGAAAATCACAAAATGAAACTCAAAACTTAAAGAGGGACAATATGAAAATGGTAACAGATATGAAAAAGCTGAATCATTCATGAATAGCCCAATAATTTGTGAACATTTTAAAATTTGAATGGTTGTTCTAGGCGAAAGTATGAGAAGGTAGTTAAGTTTCAAAAACAAGCAAGTTTTAGCAGAATTGTGGAAGTTTCCCATTCATTTCAATGGGACAAATTAAAGGAAAAAAGCTTAATATTTTAAAAAGTATAATAGCAGAAAATACCAAAAGTCATTGCCGGAAAGAGCAAAAATAGCAGAATAGTTGAAAATTTGAACGGTGAAAATCGGCTGAAAATTGCGGAAGTAGTTCTACGGCGAAAAACGTACGGAAGCAACTTGAAGAATAACTAGAAAAATTTGCATTTCCTGCGAAAATGCAGTGTGGATGCTTTAAAGCTGAAGCTTTCTGCTGAAACTAGCTGAAAAAGCTGAAAAGTTGCAGAAATTGTAAAAACTTTGCAGAAGCAAAGGAACTTTGCTAAAATGTAGTAACTTAGCAGAACTGCAATATCTTAGAGGAAACATAATACTTGGCAGAAATACAATAGCATAGCAGAACTTAGCAGAAATATTGTAACTTACCAGAAACACGATAACTTCTCAAAAATACAAGAATTTAGGAGAAATAGTATAAGATAACAGAAAGAATATATTTAGCCAAACATTCTTAAACATTACAGAAATACTATGATTTAGAAAAACAGTACAACATAGCAGAAATGCTGTGATTTACCAGAGACACTGTAATATACTATGAATATTGTAATTTTATATAAATACTATGTTTTAGCAAAAATACTCCAGTTTAGCACAAATATTATAATATAGCAGAAACACTATTCTATAGCAGAAATGCTATATTTAGAAAGAAAAATATAATATAGTAGAAATACTATGATTTAGCTGAAATCCTACAATATAGCTTAATAACAATGATTTAGAACAGATAATATGATTGAGCAGAATAGTAATACCTTAAGTGAAAATATTGGAAAGGTTAAATGATAAGCTGAATAAAAAGGAACATGGTTAAGTTCGCTCAAAACTAATTTTTGTTCACCTGTGAAAAAATAAAATAAAAATTCATTTAGAAAAAAAAAAAATAAGAAAAGCCAACAGATACACAAAATCAAATATGGATACACAAATCACCAAATACACAAAATCAAATATGGATACACAAATGTACAGTGAGAGACACACACAAACAGGGTCTATGCCAGTCAACCAGTCTGAATATATTATATTTTTATCCACCAATGAGATGCTGCCCTAAAAAAGGTCTTTGTGTGTGTCTTTCTTTTCTCTCTCTCTCTCTCTCTCTCTCTCACACACACACACACACACACACACACACACACACACACACACACACACACACACACACACACACACACACAGAGCAGCAGCAGCAGCAAGTGAACAGGGGCTGTTAACAGCATGTTTCTAGGTCAGTCAAACAGCTGTGAGCTTCTCAATTTGAATCCACCAATCAGAGAGGTTGTGTGCTTTTGCCCGCCAAAACTGGTGCACCAAGTGCAGGCTTTTACACATGCACCACAGAGAGAGACAGGATTTTTCAGTCTATTTCTCATAGTGAGGACTCCCCTCAAACAAACAGCCATAAATTCCTAACCGTAGGGGCTAAAACAGTCATTCTGAGACCGTTTTGTTCAGAAGACATGGGGGAATCTTGAAATGTTGACCATTTAAAATACAAATATGAAATATTAGAGATATATGACATAGATGATTGGTGGGCTTAGAAGCCACGAAGGTCCCAATATGCAAATTTAAATGTGCCAGGACTCAGATATGATTGGCTGGCTGGGAAGCCATGAAAGCAACAATATGCAAATTTAAATGTGCCAGGACCCAGATATGATTGGCTGGCTGGGAAGCCATGAAGGTCCCAATATGCAAATTTGAATGTGCCAGGACTCAGATATGATTGGCTGGCTGGGAAGCCATGAATGCCCCAATATGCAAATTTGAATGTGCCAGGCCTCAGATATGATTGGCTGGCTGGGAAGCCGCCCAGGTCCTGATAGGTAAATTTGAATATTACAGTCCTTACAGAGGACTGACTCCCTGGGGACCTGGCAGAAATATATAGAAATACAATGATTACCCAGAAATACTGCATTTAGTAGAAATACTATGTTTTAGCACAAATACTATAATTAAGCAGAAATATTATATTAAGTACAAATCCTATAAAATACCAGAAATAGTATGATTTAGCAGAAATGCTGTATTTAGCACAAATACTGAAAAGCAGCACAAATGCTATGACTTAGCACAATAGTAATAACTTAAATAGAAAAATTGGAAAAGCAGAATGGACAGCTGAAAAAGTCCCACAAGCACAGAGAGACACACACAGGATCAAATTCAGTCAACCAGTCTAAATATATTGAATTTAAATCATACAATAAGATGCTCCCATAAAAACTCTCTCTCGCCTCTCTCTCTCTCTCTGTCTCACGCACACACACACACACACACACACACACACACACACACACACACACACACACACACAGAGAAAATCAAGTTTCTAGGTCAGTCAAGCAGCCTGGGAGCTGCTAAATTTGAATCCACCAATCAGAGAGGCTGTGTACTTTTTCCCGCCAAAACTGGTGCACTAAGTTCAGGCCTTTACACATGCAGCACAGAGAGAGACAGGATTTTGCAGTCTATTTCTCATAGTGAGAATTCCCCTCAAACAAACAGCCATAAATTTTTAACCGTGAGGGGCTGAAACAGTCATTCTTAGACCATTTTATTCAGAAGACATAGGGGAATCTTGAAATGCTGACCATTTAAAATAAAAATATGAAATATTAGAGATATATGACATAGATGATTGGTGGGCTTAGAAGCCATGAAGGTCCCAATATGCAAATTTAAATGTGCCAGGACTCAGATATGATTGGCTGGCTGGGAAGCCATGAAGGCAACAATATGCAAATTTAAATGTGCCAGGACTCAGATATGATTGGCTGGCTGGGAAGCCGTGCATGACTTGATATGTCAATTTGAAAATTACAGTCCTCACAGAGGATTGGCTTCCTGAGGAGCTGGCAGGAATACATAGAAATACTATGATTACCCAGAAATACTGCGTTTAGTAGAAATACTATGTTTTAGCACAAATACTATAATTAAGCAGAAATATTATATTAAGTACAAATCCTATAAAATAGCAGAAATAGTATGATTTAGCACAAATGCTGTATTTAGCACAAATCTTATAAAATAGCAGAAATAGTATGATTTAGCAGAAATGCTGTATTTAGCACAAATACTGAAAAGCAGCACAAATGCTATGACTTAGCACAATAGTAATAACTTAAATAGAAAAATTGGAAAAGCAAAATGGACAGCTGCAAAAAGTCCCACAAGCACAGAGAGACACACACAGGACCAAATTCAGTCAACCAGTCTAAATATATTGAATTTAAATCATACAATAAGATGCTCCCATAAAAACTCTCTCTCGCCCTCTCTCTCTCTCTCTCTCTCTGTCTCACGCGCACACACACACACACACACACACACACACACACACACACACACAGGGAGAGAAAATCAAGTTTCTAGGTCAGTCAAGCAGCCTGGGAGCTGCTAAATTTGAATCCACCAATCAGAGAGGCTGTGTACTTTTTCCCGCCAAAACTGGTGCACTAAGTTCAGGCCTTTACACATGCAGCACAGAGAGAGACAGGATTTTTGCAGTCTATTTCTCATAGTGAGAATTCCCCTCAAACAAACAGCCATAAATTTTTAACCGTAGGGGCTGAAACAGTCATTCTTAGACCATTTTATTCAGAAGACATAGGGGAATCTTGAAATGCTGACCATTTAAAATAAAAATATGAAATATTAGAGATATATGACATAGATGATTGGTGGGCTTAGAAGCCATGAAGGTCCCAATATGCAAATTTAAATGTGCCAGGACTCAGATATGATTGGCTGGCTGGGAAGCCATGAAGGCAACAATATGCAAATTTAAATGTGCCAGGACTCAGATATGATTGGCTGGCTGGGAAGCCATGAAGGTCCCAATATGCAAATTTGAATGTGCCAGGACTCAGATATGATTGGCTGGCTGGGAAGCCGTGCATGACTTGATATGTCAATTTGAAAATTACAGTCCTCACAGAGGATTGGCTTCCTGAGGAGCTGGCAGGAATACATAGAAATACTATGATTACCCAGAAATACTGCGTTTAGTAGAAATACTATGTTTTAGCACAAATACTATAATTAAGCAGAAATATTATATTAAGTACAAATCCTATAAAATAGCAGAAATAGTATGATTTAGCACAAATGCTGTATTTAGCACAAATCTTATAAAATAGCAGAAATAGTATGATTTAGCAGAAATGCTGTATTTAGCACAAATACTGAAAAGCAGCACAAATGCTATGACTTAGCACAATAGTAATAACTTAAATAGAAAAATTGGAAAAGCAGAATGGACAGCTGAAAAAAGTCCCACAAGCACAGAGAGACACACACAGGATCAAATTCAGTCAACCAGTCTAAATATATTGAATTTAAATCATACAATAAGATGCTCCCATAAAAACTCTCTCTCGCCCTCTCTCTCTCTCTCTCTCTCTGTCTCACACACACACACACACACACACACACACACACACACACACACACACACACAGGGAGAGAAAATCAAGTGTCTAGGTCAGTCAAGCAGCCTGGGAGCTGCTAAATTTGAATCCACCAATCAGAGAGGCTGTGTACTTTTTCCCGCCAAAACAGGTGCAGCCGTTTTTACACACACAGAGCACAGAGACAGGATTTCTGCAGTGAATTTCTCATAGTGAGGATTCCCCTCAAACAAATGGCCATAATTTCCTAACCGTAGGGGCTAGAACAGTCATTCTTACAACCGCTTTTGTTCAGAAGAGATGGGGAATCTTAAAGTGTTGACAGTTTATCATTAAAATATGAATTATTGAAGATATTTGACTTCTAATGCACCATAACTGAGTAGAGGCAAGCGAAATCTGCCTTGACTTGCCCTCAAACAACGCTTTCTAACTCTAAATCTATTTGAGTATCGATATCATTCTTTCACCGTAAGAGACAGCAGGCTTTGGTGAACAATCATGGAAATTTTCAGGTCTCTGTGGAAATCCATTAAAAGATATGACGAGAGAAAAAGTGGTTCATTTCAGAGTTTGAAATCTGAAGAAATCTGAGCGAAGGACGAATTTCCTACCCTCAAACAAGTCTAACTCATTTCAGAACGGTAATAGGTGAGAAAGAAATTCTTGAATTGTGAGCGTCAGGAGTGTCTGAAGATATACGGGGACAAGCCTCATGTTTTAACCGGCTTCGTTAAGGAGATATGACGATTCGAATATGCCTCTCATTAGAGAAATCAGCGATGATTTTGAACAAACTCTCCATTGACTTTCTATGGAGAGTTTTCTGACTTTGTGTTGGTCTGAGGATTTGCCAAAATTCTATAAATCTCACAACAATGATAGTAACATTTTCTGAAAGCCAGCAAAAATACCTACGTTTTGATGTATAATTTGTGTGGGTTAAGTGAAAATTGAGCGAGTAGCAAGAAGTTGTTCGGACATGAAGAGACAATTGCCAAAGGTACAGTGGCTCACTTAGAACCAACTGCATAGCAACCATAACAACGCATGTATTTTGTGAAAATCACAAAGATGAAACTCAAAACTTAAAGAGGATAAGATGAAAACGGTAACAGATATGAAAAGCTGAATCATTCATGAATAGCCCAATAATTTGTGAACATTTTAAAATTTGAATGGTTGTTCTAGGCGAAAGTATGAGAACGTAGTTAAGTTTCAAAAAGAGTAAGTTTTAGCAGAATTGCGGAAGTTTCCCATTCATTTCAATGGGACAAATTAAAGGAAAAAAACGTAATATTTTAAAAAGTATAAGAGCA